>NC_041383.1:814766682-814790650 GCF_002162155.2 Triticum dicoccoides | reverse complement strand
GTTGGAATACAGTAGGTTTATCACCAATATAAATAAAAAATGAGATCATTACAGTACCTTAAGTGGTGGTTTTTCTTTCTTGCACTAACGGAGCTTATGAGATTGCCTGTTGAGTTTTGTGTTGTGAAGTTTTCAAGTTTTGGATAAATATTTGATGGACTATGGAATAAGGAGTGGCAAGAGCCAAAGCTTGGGGATTCCCATTGCACCCCAAGATAATTCAAGGACAACCAAAAGCCTAAGCTTGGGGATGCCCCGGAAGGCATCCCCTCTTTCGTCTTCGGCTATCGATAACTTTACTTGGAGCTATATTTTTATTCGCCACATGATATGTGTTTTGTTTGGAGCGTTGTGTATGATATGAGTCTTTGATTTTTAGTTTACCACAATCATCCTTGTTGTACACACGTTTTGGGATAGACACACATGATTTGGAATTTATTAGAATACTCTATGTGCTTCACTTATATCTTTTGAGCTAGGCAATTTTGCTCTAGTGCTTCACTTATATCTTTTTAGACCACGATGGTGGCTTAATTTTGTAGAAATTATTGATCTCTTATGCTTCACTTATAATATTTTGAGAGTCTTTTAGAACAACATGGTATTTTCTATGGTTATAAAATTGATCCTAGAATGATGGGCATCCAAGTTGGGTATAATAAAAACTATCATAGAAAGTGAATTGGATGCTATGATCAATTTGATGCTTGATAATTGTTGTGAGATGTGAGGATGGTGATATTAGAGTCATGCTAGTTAAGTAGTTGTGAATTTGAGGAATACTTGTGTTGAAGTTAGTGATTCCCGTAGAATGCACGTATGGTGAACCGCTTTGTGATGAAGTTGGAGCATAATTTATTTATTGATTGTCTTCCTTATGAGTTGCGGTCGGGGACGAGCGATGGTCTTTTCCTACCAATCTATCCCCCTAGGATCATGCGCGTAGTACTTTGTTTCAATGACCTGTAGATTTTTGCAATAAGTATATGAGTTCTTTATGACTAATGTTGAGTCCATGGATTATACGCACTCTCACCCTTCCACCATTGCTAGCCTCTCTTGTACCGTGCAACTTTTGCCGGTACCATACACCCACCATATACCTTCCTCAAAACAGCCACCATACCTACCTATTATGGCATTTCCATAGCCATTCCGAGATATATTGCGATGCAACTTTCCACCGTCCAGTTTATTATGACACGCTCCATCAGTGTCATATTGCTTTTGCATGATCATGTAGTTGACATCGTATTTTGTGGAAAATCCACCTTCATAATTCTTTCATACATGTCACTCTTGATTCATTGCATATCCCGGTACACCGCAGGAGGCATCCACATAGAGCCATATTTTGTTCTAAGTATTGAGTTGTAATCTTGAGTTGTAAGTAAATAAAAGTGTGATGATCTTCATTATTAGAGCATTGTCCCAAGTGAGGAAAGGATGATGGAGACTATGATTCCCCCACAAGTCGGGATGAGACTTCGGACTTTACAAAAAAAGAGAGAGAAAGGCCATAAAAAAGGAAAGGCCCAAAAAATGAGAGAAAAAGAGAGAATGGACAATGTTACTATCCTTTTACCACACTTGTGCTTCAAAGTAGCACCATGATCTTCATGATAGAGAGTCTCATATGTTTTCCCTTTCATATAGTAGTGGGAATTTTCATTATGGAACTTGGCTTGTATATTCCAATGATGGGCTTCCTCAAAATGCGCTAGGTCTTTGTGAGAAAGCAAGTTAGATGCACACTCACTTAGTTTCTTTTGTTGACTTTCATGCACTTATAGCTCTAGTGCAACCATTGCATGGCAATCCCTACTCACTCACATTGATATCTATTAATGGGCATCTCCATAGCCCGTTGATACACCTAGTTTATGTGAGACTATCTTCTCCTTTTTTGTCTTCTCCACAACCACCATTCTATTCAACATATAGTGCTATGTCCATGGCTCACGCTCATGTATTGCGTGAAAGTTGAAAAAGTTTGAGAATACTAAAGTATGAAACAATTGCTTGGCTTGTCATCGGGGTTGTGCATGATTAAATACTTTGTGTGATGAAGATAGAGCATAGCCAGACTATATGCTTTTGTAGAGATAGCTTTCTTTAGCCATGTTATTTTGAGAAGACATGATTGCTTTGTTAGTATGCTTGAAGTATTACTATTGTTATGTCAATATGAACTTTTATATTGAATCATTTGGATCTGAACATTCATGCCACAATAAACAAAACTACATTAAGAAATATGCTAGGTGTCATTCCACATCAAAAATTCTGTTTTTATCATTTACCTACTCGAGGACGAGCAGGAATTAAGCTTGGGGATGCTTGATACGTTTCCAATGTATCTATAATTTTTTATTGTTCCATGCTATTATATTACCCGATTTGGATGTTTATGGGCTTTACTTTACACTTTTATATTATTTTTGGGACTAACCTACTAACTGGAGGCCCGGCCCGAATTGCTGTTTTTTTGCCTATTTCAGTGTTTCGAAGAAAAGGAATATCAAACGGAGTCCAAACGGGATGAAACCTTCGGGAGCGATCTTTTTGGAACAAACGCAACCCAGGAGACTCGGAGTGGACGTCAAGAAGCAGTCGAGGCGGACATGAGGGTGCCCGGCGCGCCCTAGGGGGTGGGCACGCCCCCCACCCTCGTGGGCCCCTCGAGGCTTGAAAGCACAAGTGCTCCCTGGGTGGTTTTGGTAATTAATGTCAACTTATCTCTTGTTGGACTAACACTTTTACCTAGTATGTTTCTGACAAGTTCAACAATTGAGTGGCATGGACTAAAGATGTGGAACCCCTTCAAGACGCTAAGGACAGAGCATTGGCTCAAGCTTCAAGCTCAAGAATCTTCATTTTATATTTTAGTGATCCAAGATCACATTGAGTCTATAGGAAAAGTCAATACTTTCAAGGAGGGATGAGGTGTTGCTTAATGAGATTCTTGCTACATAGTGCTTACTTTTATGCTCCAAAGCCCTCAACTACATTCTCATATCCACATATGACCTAAACCTAAAGTGAAACTCGGCCCCACCGATTCTTTCTATCCGGCACCACCGAGTTCAGATGTCATAGCCACTGCCACAAACCCTAGGCAAATTGGTCTCACCGATAGGGATCTCGTTCTCACCAAGATGGGATTGTAATCTCTCTGTGTATGTCCATTATCTAAATCGGTCTTACCGAGATTGAGTAATCGATACTACCGAAATTACAATGCAAACTCTCTAGTTAACTCATTACCAAAATCGGTCTCACCGAGTTTGAGCAATCGGTCCCATCGAGTCTGCCTGACCAACTCTCTGGTTAGCTTATTACCAAAATCGGTCTCACTGAGTTTGTGTAATCGGTCTCACTGAGATTACATTATGCCCTAACCCTAACCATGTCGGTCCTACCGAGTTGCATGCCGGTCCCACCGAAAAACCTAACGGTCACATTGTTTACTAAATCGGTTTGACCGAGTTTGTTGATTCGGTCCCACCGAGATTGGTAAATTGTGTGTAACGGTTAGATTTTGTGTGGAGGCTATATATACCCCTCCACCTCCTCTTCATTCATGGAGAGAGCCATCAGAACAAACCTACACTTCCAACTTACCATTTCTGAGAGAGAACTACCTACTCATGTGTTGAGGCCAAGATATTCCATTCCTACCATATGAATCTTGATCTCTAGCCTTCCCCAAGTTGCTTTCAACTCAAATCTTCTTTCCACCAAATCCAAATCCTGTGAGAGAGAGTTGAGTGTTGGGGAGACTATCATTTGAAGCACAAGAGCAAGGAGTTCATCATCAACACACCATTTGTTACTTCTTGGAGAGTCGTGTCTCCTAGATTGGCTAGGTGTCACTTGGGAGCCTCGGAAAAGATTGTGGAGTTGAACCAAGGAGTTTGTAAGGGCAAGGAGATTGCCTACTTCGTGAAGATCTACTGATAGTGAGGCAAGTCCTTCGTGGGCGACGGCCATGGTGGGATAGACAAGGTTGCTTTTTCATGGACCCTTCGTGGGTGGAGCCCTCCATGGACTCGCGCAACCGTTACCCTTCGTGGGTTGAAGTCTCCATCAACGTGGATGTACGATAGCACCACCTATCGGAACCACGGCTCAAAAAGCACCGTGTCTCCAAATTGCGTTTGAAATCTCCAAACCCTTCCCTTTCCATTCTTGCAAGTTGCACGCTTTACATTCCGCTGCTCATATACTCTTTGCATGCTTGCTTGAATTGTGTGAAGATTGCTTGACTTGTGCTAAGATAGCTAAAATCTGCCAAAGACTAAAATTGGGAAAAGGCATAGCTTTTAATTGGTCAAGTAGTCTAATCACCCCCCCTCTAGACATACTTCTCAAGATCCTACAAGTGGTAAAAGAGCTTTGGTCTCCATTGCTTTGGTTTAATCACCATTGAAGGAAGATGGATGAGTCTACTTTGGGGAGTCTTAGACATAGAGTGCCTATACTTGATGGAGAGTATTTTCATGAATGGAAAAATGAGATGCTTGTAATTTTCAATCAATATCATTTGAACAAGTACATTGCTAGTCCTTGTGCACCTCATGTTGATCCTATGCATCCTACCCTTGATGAGTCAATTGACATGATTAGGAATGTTAGAACTGTTAATCTTATCACTAGAGGCTTGCCTAGAAACTTGATTGGAAAACTGCCTACTCTTGAGTGTGCCTACACTATATGGAAGTTTCTTGAGGAACGATTTCCTAATTATTCGTTAAAAAATTTGGATGAAATTCTTCATAAGTCTATTGCCTTGAGTAATATGAATTCCAATTATCCTATGTTTGGTAATTGTTTGTTTGAACTTACAAATCTTATGCGTGCCAAAGGAAATGTTGGAATTATTAGCGATATTATTTCTGAAGCTACTAGAATTCATAGAGGAGATTATTGTCAAACTCATACTAATGAATCACCCTCACTAGGAATTGATCCACCACATGACGATGTTGAACATGGATACTATGATGAGGATGATGATGATGACTTTGATCTCGATGATGCAATGAGACACTTTGGTCTTATGGAAAACCTTCAGGGATTTATGGCAGGAGGAAAGGAATGGGTTCTGGACAGTGGATGTACCGATCACATGACCGGGGATAAAGACATGTTTTGTGAGCTTGGTGAAAATGATGGTCCTCGAAAGTATGTCACTTTCGGTGACAACTCAAAGGGTAAGGTGGTTGGCCTCGGTAAGGTGGCCATCTCACATGACAGCTCCATTCAGAATGTTATGCTTGTTGAATCTCTTGGCTACAACTTACTTTCAGTATCTAGACTTGCTGATTTCGATTTCAATGTCCTATTTACTGAAGTAGATTGCCAAGTGTTTTGTAGAGACAATCATAAAATGGTCTTTACCGGTATACGTAGAGGTGATCTTTACATTATTGATTTCACTAAAAAGGCTCAACCTAGAACTTGCTTCATTGCTAAATCCTCTAAAGTTGGTTATGGCATAGACGACTAGGTCATGTTGGCATGAGAAACCTTGACAAGCTTATTAAAGGGAATCATATCCTTGGTGTTAATGATGTCATATTTGATAAGGATAGACTTTGTAGTGCTTGTCAAGTAGGTAAACAGGTTGGAGGAAGGCATCCCGTGAAGAACATCATGACCACAAGGAGGCCACTTGAGCTACTTCACATGGATCTCTTTGGTCCCAACGCTTACAAAAGTGTCGGTGGAAATTCTTTTGGTTTAGTTATAGTTGATGATTTTTCAAGATTTACGTGGGTGTTCTTTCTCGATGACAAATCGCGGGTCCAAAAGATGTTAAAAAACTTCGCCAGGAAGGCCCAAAATCAGTTTGAAGTGAAGATCAAGAAGGTTCGCAGCGACAACGAAACAGAGTTCAAGAACGCAAATGTGGACTCCTTTCTTGACGAAGAAGGGATTTCACATGAGTTCTCGGCTATGTACACACCTCAACAAAATGGAGTTGTTGAGAGGAAGAACCGGACCCTCATCGAAATGGCGAGAACGATGCTTGATGAGTACAAGACGCCAAAGCACTTTTGGGCAGAAGCGGTTGAGACAGCTTGTCATGCAACAAATTGCTTGTATCTTCACAAGCTACTCGGCAAGACGGCATACGAGCTCCTTACCGGTAACAAACCCCAAGTTGGATACTTTCGAGTATTCGGCTCAAAGTGCTACATTCTTAATAAGCATCGTCGTTCTAAATTTGCTCCTAAGTCTCATGAAGGTTTCCTACTTGGATATGGCTCAAACTCTCACACATACCGTGTCTACAACAATTTCACCCGAAAGGTTGAAGAGACGGTAGATGTGAAGTTTGATGAATCTAATGGCTCTCAAGTAGAGCAATTGCCAATTGATGTAGGAGATGAAGACCCCTCGGAAGCAATCCAAGACATGTCTATTGGCAAGATTCGTCCAACGGAGGTGAAGCAGAGTACCTCGTCCGTCCAAGTGGAAGCTTCCACTTCACGACAAGGTGAACCAAGAGTTGATACGGAAGCATCCACAAGTGGGACACACCAAGATAAAGAAAACGAGGAAGTACATCAAGAACGTCAACAACCTCCTTCTCCACCACGACAAGAGAACGACAACGCCAATAATGAAGAAGATCAAGAAGAAGAAGAACAAGATAAAGAAGATGTTCAACCAAGACCCAAGAAAAAGCTTTCATGAGTTCGAGCAAGAATTGCTAAAGACCATCCCGTCGAGAAAATCTACAATGATATCCAAACCGGGAGAATCACTCGCTCTAAAACTCATTTAGCTAACTTTTTGTGAACACTATTCATTCATCTCTAGCATTGAACCTATGAAGGTTGAAGAAGCATTGGAAGATCCGGATTGGATAAATGCTATGCATGAAGAGCTACACAACTTTGAGAGAAATCAAGTTTGGACATTGGTTGAGAAGCCCGACAACAACCACAACATCATCGGTACCAAATGGGTGTTTCACAACAAGCAAGATGAAGATGGACAAGTAGTTCGCAACAAAGCACGTCTTGTTGCCCAAGGCTACACACAAGTTGAAGGTATGGACTATGGTGAGACTTATGCTCCTGTTGCTAGACTTGAGTCCATTCGCATCATACTTGCCTATGCTAATCACCATGATATCACCTTGTACCAAATGGACATTAAAAGTGCTTTTCTAAATGGTGAAATAGAGGAGGAAGTTTATGTTAAACAACCTCCCGGCTTTATCAATCCTAAGAAACCCAATCATGTCTACAAACTACGCAAAGCTCTTTATGGTCTTAAATAGGCTCCTAGAGCTTGGTACAAATGCTTAACTAAGTTCCTTATTGAAAAAGGGTTTGAAATTGGAAAAATTGATTCTACACTTTTTACTAAAAGGGTTAATGGAGAATTATTTGTATGCCAAATTTATGTTGATGATATTATATTTGGATCAACTAACCCTCATTTTAGTGAGAAGTTTGGAAAGCTAATGTCGGAGAAGTTTCAGATGTCAATGATGAGTGAACTCAAATTCTTTCTTGGGTTGCAAATCAAGCAAACTAAGGAAGGTACTTTTGTCTCTCAAACGAAGTACACTAAGGACTTATTCAAGAAGTGCAATATGCAAGAATGCAAAGGTATGTCTACACCGATGCCTACTAGGGGACATCTTGATTTGACCAAAGATGGTGAACCAGTTGATCAAAAGGTTTATCACTCTATGATTGGTTCATTGTTATACCTATGTGCTTCACGCCCCGATATTATGCTAAGTGTGTGCATGTGTGCAAGATATCAAGCTGCTCCTAAAGAATGTCATCTTAAGGCTGTGAAAAGGATAGTGAGATATTTAATTCATGCACCAAATTTTGGTATTTGGTATCCTAAGAGGGCCTCTTTCGATCTTGTTGGCTACTCCGACTCGGCCTATGCCGGAGACAAGGTTGATAGAAATTCTACTTCGGGTACTTGTCAATTCCTTGGTAGATCTCTTGTGTCTTGGTCTTCCAAGAAACAAAACTCGGTATCCTTATCCACCGCCGAAGCGGAATACATTGCCGCTGGTTCATGTTGTGCTCAATTACTTTGGATGACCCACACTCTTAAATATTATGGGATATATGTGAAACATGTTCCATTACTTTGTGACAATTAAGGTGCTATCAAAATTGCTCATAATCCCATGCAACATTCTTGAACTAAGCATATTGAAGTTTGTCATCATTTCATTCGAGATCATGTTGCTAAGGGTGGCATTAATCTTAAGCATGTTCGCACGGAAAAGCAATTATCAGATATTTTCACTAAACCACTTGATGAGAAAGTGTTTTGCAGGTTGAGAGGTGAATTGAACATCATTGATGCTTCAAACTTGGAGTAGAAACTCCATTGGATACATGCAAGACATGAGCTTAAGACTAATCCTTGATATATCTCTTATGATGATAATCTTATGTCTTGGATATATTTGCATATTGCATGTTATCTAACCCATGTAGGTACTTGGTTGGATCAAATTCCATGAGATTGTAACCTACTCATATCTTGAGCAATCTCTACATCACCAAGTCTCTACACTATGGTGGTTGAAGATAAGGAAGCACGGAATCATTCGAACATATCCTTTGACAAATTCTATGTTGACTTTCATGATTGTCATTTTTGGACACACAAGTGCTCTTCCTTGCAAGAACTAACCCAGTAGGTAGATGAACTCAAATTCCAAGTGGTGCTCCCAATTCTTGATGAGCTACATCAACCTTGAGTAACCCACACAAGTTCAACTACATGATCAACACCACCACCCAAGGTATGTTATTCCATCTTAGAGAAGTTTTACTCCAAGACATGAGTTAAAGCAACTCGACAAGATGTGAATACATCAAGTTGCTTAAACGAAAAATGGTGACCCCATTTTGAGCTTAACGATGAGTATGCCCTATGATCAAGTGATCTCACTTGACTCCTAAGTCAATATACTCTAACATAGGTGACTTTGTCGCCGACCAATTCTAGATGAAGTTCTCTTGTGTTCTTTTCTATGCTCTTGCATTTGTCTCATGCATGCTTGTTTCCCCTTTCAAAAAAAACTTCATCTAGATTTCTTTGTCTTCTGTCTGTTCTGCATTTCCTGCATCCAATTCATTGCATATCATTCAATTAATTCCTTGCAAATCATTGTGAGATCTTACTAGTCTAGTGAGCTGAAGTGACAAGTGTTTTCTCTGCGATGAACTCGGTCTCACCGGTTTGTTGTTTTCGGTCCAACCGAATTCTTTTGGTGCACCCGAAGCATACCACTCGGTGCCACCGACTTCACAACAGGAAAAACATTTTGCCACTTATTCCTCTTTACTTTTGATCCATCTCCATTCAATGAAAGTTTTCCTCTACAAGCATCACATTTTCTTTTCAGTGCTTTGTACTATGACTCAAGGACCAAACCCGTTCACGACAAATTCCCGAAGGCCCTTCTTGGAAATTGATGTCAAAGGGGGAGAGAGAGATCGCATCAAAGCTTATCATTTCCAAAGGGGGAGAGAGAGAGAGTATCACTCCCACAGGGAGAGAGAGAGACCTCCAGGGGGGGATAATACTCAAGAAGATAGTAATCCTCAAGGATCCCAGATGCTTGGTGTTCAAGAGGAGATATGCCACATGTCTTTTTGCGGGGAAAGACATGTTCATATGTGCTTATTTGCATTAGCTCTATTCATTTGTTTCTTTTAGCTCTGATTTTCTGTTCCCTATCTTCTCCCAGTGTCCCATGCTAGATTCAGGGGGAGCAAGACATCTAAGGGAAAGAAATCATTTAAATTCATTGCATATCTTTACTTTTGGGGACATGTCTAATTCAATGTGGTACTTAGTACTCACTCTCTACATGTCATCCCAGTCTTGGTATTCTTGTGGTTCCTTCTGTTTGCTCTGGCTAGCAGGTGTTTCTGTGTTATCTAACCTTGTTTACGCAGGTTCATTCCATCCTAAGCCAACTCAAGACCACAAGGTAAGTATATGCATCACAATCATGGGTATGAGGAATTCTTGTTGTTGTACATATTGTTTGCAAGAAGGACTCATGAGCATGAAGGTACATTTCCCACATACACATCTAATGCTATCTTTTGCTCTAATGCATATGGCCAAGATACATGTAACACATTGCTTACTCTGTCATGTTCATGCATTCACATGCTTCTATATTCCATATTCACATGATTGCATACATATAGGGGGAGCCTATGCTTGTTACATGTCTTTCCAAAGCTTTACTTGCTATTCTCTTTATCTTTATCTAAAGCTTTGATGTATGTTGTCATCAATTACCAAAAAGGGGGAGATTGAAAGCACAGGTGCTCCCTGGGTGGTTTTGGTAATTAATGTCAACATATCTCTTGTTGGACTAACACTTTTACCTAGTATGTTTCAGACAAGTTCAACAATGGAGTGGCATGGACTAAAGGATATGGAACCCCTTCAAGATGCTAAGGACAAAGGATTGGCTCAAGCTTCAAGCTCAAGACTCTTCATTTTTATATTTTAGTGATCCAAGATCACATTGAGTCTATAGAAAAAGCCAATACTATCAAGGAGGGATGAGGTGTTGCTTAATGAGTTTCTTGCTCCACAGTGCTTAGTGATATGATCCAAAGCCCTCAACTACTTTCTCATATCCACATATGACCTAAACGTAAAGTCCAACTCGACCCCACCGATTCTTTCTATTCGGCGCCACCGAGTTCAGATGTCAGCCACTGCCACAAACCCTAGGCAAATCGGTCTCACCGATAGGGATCTCGGTCTCACCGAGATGGAATTGTAATCTCTATGTGTATGTCCATTATCAAAATCGGTCTTACCGAGATTGAGTAATCGGTACTACCAAGATTACAATGCAAACTCTCTGGTTAACTCATTACAAAAATCGGTCTCACCGAGTTTGAGTAATCGGTCCCACCGAGTCTGCCTGACAAACTCTATGGTTAGCTTATTACCAAAATCGGTCTCACCGAGTTTGTGTAATCGGTCTCACCGAGATTACGTTATGCCCTAACCCTAACCATATCGGTCCTACCGAGTTGCATGTAGGTCCCACCGAAAAACCTAACGGTCACATTGTTTACTAAATCGGTCTGACCGAGTTTGTTCATTCGGTCCCACCGAGATTGGTAAATTGTGGTAACGGTTAGATTTTGTGTGGAGGCTATATATACCCCTCCACCTCCTCTTCATTCGTGGAGAGAGCCATCAGAACAAACCTACACTTCCAACTTACCATTTCTGAGAGAGAACTACCTACTCATGTGTTGAGGCCAAGATATTCCATTCCTACCATATGAATCTTGATCTCTAGCCTTCCCCAAGTTGCTTTCAACTCAAATCTTCTTTCCACCAAATCCAAATCCTGTGAGAGAGAGTTGAGTGTTGGGAAGACTATCATTTGAAGCACAAGAGTAAGGAGTTCATCATCAACACACCATTTGTTACTTCTTGGAGAGTGGTGTCTCCTAGATTGGCTAGGTGTCACTTGGGAGCCTCCGACAAGATTGTGGAGTCGAACCAAGGAGTTTGTAAGGGCAAGGACATCGCCTACTTCGTGAAATCTACTGCTAGTGAGGCAAGTCCTTCGTGGGCGACGGCCATGCTGGGATAGACAAGGTTGGTTCTTCATGGACCCTTCGTGGGTGGAGCCCTCCGTGGACTCGCGCAACCGTTACCCTTCGTGGGTTGAAGTCTCCATCAACGTGGATGTACGATAGCACCACCTATCGGAACCACGGCTCAAAAATCACCGTGTCTCCAAATTGCGTTTGAAATCTCCAAACCCTTCCCTTTACATTCTTGCAAGTTGCACGCTTTACTTTCCTCTTGCTTGAATTGTGAGAAGATTGCTTGACTTGTGCTAAATAGCTAAAATCTGCCAAAGACTAAAATTGGGAAAAGGCATAGCTTTTAATTGGTCAAGTAGTCTAATCACCCCCCTCTAGACATACTTCTCAAGATCCTGCAAGGCTCCACGACCTACTTCTTCCTCCTATATATATCCACGTACCCTGAAAACATCCGGGAGCACCATGAAAAACTATTTCCACCGCCGCAACCTTCTGTATCCGCGAGATCCCATCTTGGAGCCTTCGTCGGCGCTCCGTCGGAGGGGGGATTGATCACGGAGGGATTCTACATCAATGCCATAGGCTCTCCGATGAGTTGTGACTAGTTTACCACAGACCTTCAGGTCCATAGTTATTAGCTAGATGGCTTCTTCTCTCTCTTTGAATCTCAATACAAAGTTCTCCTCGATCTTCTTTGAGATCTATTCGATGTAACTCTTTTTGCGGTGTGTTTGTCGAGATCCGATGATTGTGGGTTTATGATCAAGTTTATCTATGAGAAATATTTGAATCTCCTCTGAATTCTTTTATGTATGATTGGTAATCTTCGCAAGTCTCTTCGAATTATTAGTTTTGTTTGGCCTACTAGATTGATCTTTCTTGCAATGGGAGAAGTGCTTAGCTTTGGGTTCAATCTTGTGGTGTCCTTTCCCAGTGACAGCAGGGGAAGGAAGGCACGTATTGTATTGTTGCCATCGAGGATAAAAAGATGGGGTTTATATAATATTGCTTGAGTTTATCCCTCTACATCATGTCATCTTTCTTAATGCGTTACTCTGTTCTTATGAACTTAAAACTCTAGATGCAGGCAGGAGTCGGTCGATGTGTGGAGTAATAGTAGTAGATGAAGAATCGTTTCGATCTACTTGTTGCAGACGTGATGCCCATATACATGATCATGCCTAGATATTCTCATTACTATGCACTTTTCTATCAATTGCTCGACAGTAATTTGTTCACCCACCGTAATACTTATGCTATCTTGAGAGAAGCCACTAGTGAATCATATGGCCCCCAGGTCTATCTTTTAACATATAAGTTTTCCATCTATCTTTATTTTGCAATCTTTAGTTTCCAATCTATATCATAAAAATACCAAAAATATTTATCTTATCTTATTATCTCTATCAGATCTCACTTTCGCAAGTTACCGTGAAGGGATTGACAACCCCTTTATCGCGTTGGTTGCGAGGTTCTTGTTTGTTTGTGTAGGTACGAGGGACTTTTGAGGAGCCTCCTACTGGATTGATACCTTGGTTCTCAAAAACTGAGGGAAATACTTACGCTACTTTGCCGCATCACCCTTTCCTCTTCAAAGGAAAACCAACGCAGTGCTCAAGAGGTAGCACCGCCAGCCTTGAGTCCAAGTTCACCGGCTCCCAGCTTCACACCGGACTTTGGCCAATGCTGCTTTGTCACCCTTTGAGTTGAAGCCTTATGCTCCCTTGATCATGAAATTCATCAGATAAAGGACTTCAATTCATTACAACGATGATTTTCAAAATCATCTAAGCTATTTGCCCCCTATTGAAGTCCTCAAACGGACTATTTCCTCAGCTAATGAGAAGGGCAAGGCTGCAATTATTGATGAAGGCTCTCGTCCTTTAGATGGTTAGTTTTGAAAAGCAACATCCTACTCTACAAATGATGACTCTGCTACTCATGACACTGCTGCAAATGCTTCAAAGCAAAATCCTCAGGCAACTGCTCCGCCTGTGATGACTGATCGCGAGCTGCTTCCAAGTCTTCATCAGAAGGTGGATAGAAATCACAAGTGGGTCAAGCGTTAGTTTGGTGCAATTCTTCAGAACATGATTGTCACTCAAAACTCTGTGAAGAAAAATCACTATTATCTGCATCAAGTCTTCAACCGCACCTGGGCTATTTTTTCACATATCTACACTGATGATGAACTCAAGAAGATGGACTTCCAACAGGACTTTGACTGGTCTTAGCCACCTTCGAAAAAATTCAAGAATGTTAAAGTTCCTTAGCTGGTCGTCAGCTCATATTCTTCATCACGCGAGACAGACGAAGTTGAAGATTTGGATGACACTGCGGCAGGCCCTACAACAATGGACGACCCCAACAATGCTGGCGCTCCTCCATCGGCATCCTGATGATATTCTTCAGGGGTGTTATCCTCACTTTTCGTCCCTTTTGGTCATTTTATGAAAAAGGGGGAGAAATTTGAGTTAGTCTTCAAGCGGGTCTAATATATGGGCGTTTTTTGTTAAGTTACATCTCTTGTTCTTCTGAAGTGTTTGATTTGCTGAGTTGTAAACTTAAGTCCTATGGTGGTCTGATACTTTTGATTGCTTTTCGCACGCATGCTGAATTACATCAGTCACCATATTTGATTATGCATTTCAAATTCTTCATTCGATATGTCAAATGCGTGTATGAATTACAAGATATACGGGGAGATCTCCATGATATTACTCAACATGTGCATCCTCTATCTAAAGCAAAATCCTCAAATATGCACAACTTCAGGGGGAGTTCTTATATATCTTGCAATCAAAATCCTCAATACTTAGCACTTTCAATTGATATGTTTATCCTCATTGAAAACTTAACCTATTTGTCATCAATCACCAAAAAGGAGGAGATTGTAAGTGCATCTAGTGCCCCTTAGTGATTTTGGTGTATTGAAGACTTATAGGTTAAGGGACTAATATGTTTGTGAGTGTACACAGGCTCTATAAGTCGATTAGGAGATTGATATTTACGATGAAAGTCGACCCCTAAAAATGTATGTCTTCAGCTAAAGACTTTGATTCTCCTGAAGACTTTGAAAGTGAAGAAATTGGTGTGACCTTGAAGACTTGGATATTCATGCGAGGATTATGAAGCTCGAAGACTTTTGCTTTCGTTGTTTCATTTTCTCTTTCTCGAGTCATAGGAAACACCGTACTGTTAAAGGGGGTCGAGGTAATACCAAGGAAACTGATTTCCAAGTGATGCTCATCTCAAAATCCTACACCTACCCAATCCTTTCGAGTGAAGCCATTGGAAATCTCATATCAGTTCAGTCAATTTCTTCAATGACAGAGACAGAGATCTTCTGGTGTCTAAAGAATTTGTTCTGACTGAGGAGTTAGGAATTCGCTAGTGCGGATTGCCTACACAATGAGGAACATGATAGCCGTGAGGAATTTGAACCTCATATTTCCGACCCTTGCTGTGCTATGCACTAGCTGTCCAAAATATCTACCCACCTAACGGTCATATCATTGAAGGACATTTATGTCTTATCATGTCGTGCTGCTCCCTAGGCTATAAATAGCCGCCCCCTACAACCACTAGCTAGTTGGCTGCTCCGAGAGAAACTGACACTTGTCATTGAGAGCATCCCATCCTCCGAGGACTTTGAGCGGAAATTATCAAGTGAGGAAAAACCCAAAACCCAAACTCCTACAAACCAAAAGTGATTGAGCATCATTAAAGAGATTGTTCCTGTGTGGAACCGGCGCTTGTTACCTTTGAGGACTGTGTATCCTCCAGACGGTTAGGCATCATGGTCTGAGCATCCAAGAGGAATTGTGTATCGCCGAGTGACCAAGTCTAGGAAGTTTTGGAAGTCACCTGAAGACTTACCACGAGTGATTGGGTGAGGTCTGTGTTACTTTAGCTCAAGGAGAATACGGTGAGGACTGTGTGTCCTCGAGTTTAAATACTCAGCCGCTCCAACCAGACGTGCAACTGTCACAACAGTTGAAACTGGTCTACCAAATCATTGTCTTCACCAAGCCAACAGGTTCTATTTCCTCAACCCTTTCATTTCCTCATTCATGTGTTGATAAACCTGATCATTACTATTTGAAGACTTTGACTGAAGATTTTCTCAAATTCCTCATTCCTATTTTTTCAGTCTCATAGTCTTCAGCCTTCTTATCCCGTGTTCACGCTATCTGTACTCTGTGCTTGTTTTTAGTTCATCATGATGACTATGCTGTTGCTCTGTTATGCTTATACCTGAGTACTTATTCCACTGATAGTGTGTCGTTGCTTAGGAATTTCTTCACCTAGAAATTCCTCAGTGAGAATTTGTAAAAATCGCCTATTCACCCCCCTCTAGTCGATATAACGCACTTTCAATCCGCCATTTTTTTTCGTGTTTTTCATAGTTACGGATCTCCAAGAAAATCCTAAAATGGCGAGCAAGTTAGATTTCCGCATCTAGAAAAAGACCCCCTCGAAACTGAGACCCAGTCTCGAAGGAAGCTCTCTTCCTCTTCACGATAGCCACCAAAAACCGTAGGGGGATACACCCCTCCTTCCAAGGGATAAGGCCAAGGAAGAGGAAGAAGAAGGCGGACCCTTCCCCCTCTTCTACGGTGGTGCTAGAACCAATGAGTGTAGGGGATCTATTGTAGCCATTTTCGATAAGTAAGAGTATAGAACCCAATGAGGATCAGAAGAACTTGGACAATTGGTCGATACAAATCAACAATGAATCACTTTAAAAACTGCAATGAGTGTTTGATGGTTTGTTTGATCACAAGAACAATTGCAAGAACATACATAACAAAAGATCTATGATTCAACAAATGGCCAAATTCTTAATTGTGCTAAGGAGAAGCTGACACTTATAAGGGTTAGATTCGCTCTCAAGGACACACGAGTATTTCAGCAAGTTGTTTTCACCAAGTTCCATTGAGTTTAACTTTTATAACTTTGATAATTGTTGTGTGGTGGAACCAATGGTAATGAACTATTCTTACATGAACAAGATACATACTTACGACTTAACTCTTAATGCAAGCATCTGTAACTATACAAGAGTAATTAAGATAACATATAACTATAGCATTAAATTCTAGGGTTACAAGTTCAAGCCCTTATGCAATAGCTCATGAACTTAGGGTATGCAAATTTCTGTCACGCCAACCATCCATCATAGAAAAACTAACCACACAATGCTCTCCTCTAGGCCCATCAAGGTAAAGTGATATGTCGTCGACATTCGCTCATCACCACTATAGAATCACACCAAAACATAATATCAAAACATTGAACTTTATTCAATTTCACATGATTACTAGCAACAAAGTTTCGCCCATTCTTCAAGAATATAATGGACTACTCACAAGACATCACATGAATCATGATCAATGGGGGTATTGATATAATAAACAATTTGAACATAAGAATCTTTCATCAATTGAACCTCTAATCATCAACTACAAGCAGTAATCAACACCAGAGTGTAATCTCAACAATAAATCCGAGGTAATAGTTCATAATTAAAAAATAGAGGGAGATGAAGGTGATGATGGAGATAGTGCTGATGTGGTGATGATGAGCTCAACGACTAACAAAGTGTCGGTGATGTCAATGGCTTTAAATTCTTCCACCCAACGGGATGGAGTTCCAACCAAAGTTTTAAATAGCGCGCTAAGCATCTTAGCGCCGGACCTCTTTCAAATGCTATAGCGTGCTATAGCGGAGCTATAGCGCGCTATTTAAAATGTTTGTTCATTTGTTTGGACCAAAATCTCTTAGCGCAAGACCTTTTGTAAATGCTATAGCGTGCTATAGCGGAGCTATAGCGGGCTATTTGAAACAGTGGTTCCAACAGATCAACCTACAGGAGATGAAAAGTGATCCGTTTTGTTCCGCCTCACATATGGCGACGAGAAAATCCTGTAAAAATCAAAATGGTGTTTTAAGGCAATATATGACCATTGGTACTGGAGAGCAGTCATGCGGAGGCCTATGGGTCTACATGTAAACATGTTTGCGATGTCAAGCTAGGATGAATCACCCAGTCACACAATAGGTGTTGTCGCCAAGAACTCAGCCCCGCAGGCCCCATCACAACAGAATCATTTCTTGTTTCCTAGCTGGTCTCTTTCAGGAAGGTACTCACCCGCAGAGATAAGGAAGAGGAAAGTGATCGGTGGAATGATTAGAATGTTGGTGGAGCACCGCCTAGGCCAGGGATTGTCCACGTCTCATGTGTGTGCAAGCTGGTGCCGGCATAACTAATTACCCAACAAGTTTGAGGATGAATTAAGAACCCCTTAACAGGCGAATGTTTGCTAGGAGGGCGTGGCATTTTAGGTGTGATAGGTGACAATTTCTTCAGAGCAACATGGCAGTTTTTGTCAAAGAAGGCAATTTTTCGTTTAAAACTGCCACCGTTTGATCTCGTCTCAAAACTAAAACTGCTAGCAAAAGGGGTTCATTTGCCGCCCCTTTCCCAGCGAAAATGAGCCAGCTAGCTTTTCTGTTAATTAATCTAATGATTCATGTGGACGGACGAGAATGCCCGGTTCAAAGTGTCCTAGGGTGTACCGAAGCACTGCTCTATAAAAAAAACTGTCCTAGCTGTACAGTGTGGCTTGGCATGGATTTGAAGGCTCTAAAATTAAGCAACCAGCCATGGATTTCGACTACTGGTTGTTAAGTAGCTGATGATAATGTACTTTCTCTCTACCGGCTGGTCGTTTCTCTATGTTGTGCTTATACTTTAAATGGCAAAAAATTTCGTTTCATTGTTGGGCTTATGTTATACTAGCAAACATGCCCGTGCTTTGCAACGGGAGAAAAAAATCCACCCCTCATAAACACACTTGACGACATCAGCAAATCCCTTGAAATTTTTCATGATGCCACGGAACAAGCAATATGATCAGTGGTGTTGCACAAAAACATAAAGGAGTGATGATTTATGAAGTGTACTCATGATGTTTACAATTTATTATACAACACAAATATCTACCTAGTTGCCGGTATATGTTTACACAATTGCTGTCGTTTCTCAGCGATGCCCAAAAAATATTGCATTAGGATTAAAATAGCAAAGTACTCCCTCTATTTCTAAATATAAGTCTTTTTAGAGATTCTAATATGAACTACATACGGAGCAAAGTAAGTAAATTTACAATCTAAAATATGTCTATATACTTCTGTATGTAGTCCCAACGGAAATCTCTAAAAAGACTTCTAATTAGAAACGGAGGGAGTATAATTTAGTATTCAATGATAGCATGTGCATAAGAGCATTAATTTTGTCTTAATGATATATGTGTTTGCACATACAAAAATGTATTTGTGGTTGCAACTGTAATCATTAACATGCAAGATAATATCATATTTGGAATCTACACATTTTTCTGATGGATTTTCATATATGAGATGTTAGATTTGGAGTTAGAGTTTGAAAGATGTAAATAGTTTAAAAAGTATTTAATCTTTCCAAAAAAAGGGAAAAGAAAAAGGGAGTAGGGTGATATATGTGTTTGCACATACATACACACACACACACACATACATATATATATATATATATATATATGTGTGTGTGTGTGTGTGTGTATCTATATATATATATAGGGAAAATGCCATATGGTAGTACATATTTATACTACCATATGGTAGTACATATTCATATATACTACCGGGTGTAACTACACCCATTTCTTATATACTACCATATGGTAGTATATACTCTACTTTATTATTTTTATTATGTTCATATACTATATCTAAGATACTCCAAAGTGAGTTATATGAAAAAATTGCAAGTTAGCTTATAGTTTTATTGTATTTGTGAAATACGTACATATTTATATGCGAAATGAAGTATGCACAAAATATGGAACATACTATCAAAAAAGTAGTATATATACTACCTAAACATTCTTATATACTACATACTACGCGTACATACTCTCCGATATGATAGATACTACTCAGAACGTATGAAACAAAAGTGGGAGTAACTACACCCGGTAGTAGGGAAAATATATATATATATATATATATATATATACATATACATATACATATTTGTTTGCAACTGTAATCATTAACATGAAAGATAATAGTATATTTGAAATATATATTTTTGTTTGCAACTGTAATCATTAACATCCAAGATAATAGTATATTTGAAATCTACACATTTTTCTGATGGATTTTCATATATGACATGTTAGACTTGGAGTTAGAGTTTGAAAGATATAAATATTTTTAAAAAATATTTGATCCTTTAAAAAAAAGAGAAAAGGGAGCGGAGGGGATCAAACCCATGATCTCCAGCATCATAAGGCAGGGCCACAACCAGTGGCTGTGTGCGTGATTTTGACACATAAGGGGATCTCGTCCTATACGAAACCAAACCTCTTTTCCACTTATTGGTGGCATAGAGGGTAAATATTTACACCTCCATGGGCAATTTTAGTTACGGACGACCAGAAGCAATATCCCTTTTATTATTAGACTAGTAAAAAGCCCGTGCGTTGCAACGGGTATAAAATAAATCTATAAGTTAAATCTAAGAGTCCGTGTGGTATTTGAGAGTTTATCTGTCAACATTTGCGTACCCACGGGGTATACCGGGTGTACCGTGGCACATCTACAAATTTGCGAATTTCCTTTTTACCATATAATTCTCTTGGACTGAATCGAATTGGCATAGGCCCAGCCACCTTCTCCCGAGTCCTGAGCAAGCGAGCGAGAGACATAGAGCGCAGCCGCAAGCTGCACCGACCCAGGCGGGCGCTATTAGTCTTTCCCTATCCCTATCCCTATCCCTATCCCTATACTAATAAACCACGCATTGCTTCTGGTCGTCCATCTGGCCATTTTATAAAAAAGTCCCTCCTATTTTGGATATTCAACCTGCAGTACAATCTGAAGTGCTATTGTGAGAAAACGTTTCGTTCTTACAAAAAGGACCCTGTATTTTTTATATTCAACAAAGTGGTTATTGGCGAGCGAAGCGAGCTGGACTGCTGGAGGTCGAGACTGGCCGCGATGCAGACGACGCCGGGCACGGCGGCGGCGATCTCCGGCCAGATCCGGCCGAGGAGGCGCGGCGGCGGCCGGATCCTGTTGCAAGTACGGCGTGGAGGCGATCTAGGAGGCGCGGGAGGAGGTCCAGCGGCGGGGCTTGAACTCCAAGTTCATGGCGGTGGCGTTCCTCGCCGGTTTCGATCGAGATGGCGAGCTCCGACAGGGTCTCTCCATGGCGACGGCGGTGCTGCACCTGTGAGAGAGACAGAGGTATGGGGGACAGAAAGGAAGGAGGAGAGGCAGGGAGAACACACCTGCATTAGTTAGAATTCAACTCACAATCCTTTATTTGTGTATCTTATCTAGACGCACGCGCCCATCCGCCGCCACCACCCACGCCGCACGCTTCCGGCGAGCTCCGGCGCTGCGCAGAACGCCCCCGAGCTCCCCACGGTCCGCGCCTCCCTCCCCTCCGGCTAGATTCTCTGTTCCCAGCCTCTACCACCCGCTCGCAACCCCACCTCCGTGGCTATGGTTTCGGACATGGCTTCAACGGCACGTCTCCGGCGGCCCTAGGTTCGTTCCTCCTTCCTTTCGGTCAAGTCTGGGTGGAGGTGGGCGGCGACTTGGTTGTGGAGGGCTGAAGCCTGAAGGTGCTGGGGCTGACGAGCTCCTGCCACTGTATGTGGATTGAGCTGGATGGGCACTGGGGTGATTTGGGGATCTGGCTGCTAATGCTGCGATAAAACGTCGTTACGATTTTGAGTGATCTAGGGCCGCTCATTGTCTCTTGTGGTCGGCCCTACAGCCACTATTCTGAACGACCGTCACGGTTATCCGCAACACACCCATCTGCTGCACATCTTTATATGTATGTAACCTACGGAGAATAGGAACAATCACTACAGAGCCTGAAGATTGTTTTTATTTCTTTCATTGTCTTTCACCGATCTATCATTATTTCATTTGTCCATGTAGATTTAGATAACATGAGATGAGCTGATGATACGTGCTACTATTTGAAGACACGATTATCTACTGCAGAATTGTTGATGTATTTGTGCTGACAGGTTATGCAGTACTTGAAACACTTTAATTAGAGGAATTAGAGTTACAAAGTTCTGACTCGGTTCATGGGGCAATCTGAAAGAGAACTTGGTGATGTCAAGTAATTCTAAGAGCATAGGCATTATCCTTTTTTTAAATAATGGTAAGAGCATAGATCCCATCGACCAGGAATTAATCCATCAGGCAAGCAGAAGACTGAACGAAACAGTACCTTCATATATTATTTCCAAGACCATTAATGTTGTTTTCTTTACTGTAAGGAACCAGCTTAAGGCCTTTATGCATTGAACGAACTACCAAGATTTTTCTATCTTCATGTATGATCCATCTTGCATAGACACATGCGTAGCAATGGGATACTATTTGGTATGAACAACATCATTATCTTGCAATTCTAACATGTATGCATTTAACTTATTTACACACATAATAGTGATGCATCTTGCGTATCTGCTTATTGTATCTGAATCTTCAATGCAATTAACTGCTTAATTAGACAGCAGCAGGATTGAGCGATCTGGCATATAAGCTTTGCTCAGTGGTTCAGATTATCACTGTTAGTCTTCTGGTCTTGTCAAGTTTTTAGACTTCTTGAGGTCGCTCAACCAATCTCGCGTAAAGCTATGAAGAGATTTTGCTTGGAAAGATTACTGAAAGGATACCTTCACTTCATTTTATCCCCTAGATTAGTATAAGTATATATTAAGCCCCCGTTTATTTAGATGTATAGCTTGCATGGCAGTCTTGTTTAAACAGATTTTTGGGGCATTAAGGAATGCATACTCTGCTCACCATTTTTCTCATGTATGTTGTTAGCCAAGCACTTGCTTTTCAAGATATCCTTTCCGATGTTAGGCTGGGCTGCGTGATTCGTCGATGTCTGCTCAATACAGTTGTGGTGATCCCGGTGACGAGGACATTAGGGACATCGGCCCGGCGGAGTCTGGTGAGTCAGCTATGAAGCCAAATCCGCAGTCACCAGGGACCAGGGTGGATCGAGAGGTATGCGTGTCTGAATTCCGTGTTGTGAATATTTGTGCTAATTTTCTGGCGAGTTGTGACGAGGGTTAGAAAATGGAATTAGGCATTCATTTTGATGTAGTGTTGGCGTGTGGTGGGGTAGGGTGCTGTGGTGAAAGTAATTTTCTGATAGAGGCGCTATTGTGAATCAATGTTCTGTACTGAAAAAATGCATGTAGTTATGTTGCTGAAAGAGGTTAGGCTGTTCTGCCAGGTCACTGCGAGAGTTGCAAAAAGATTTTGCGTTGCTGCGCCTCAGATTTTGCGCGTCCATGGACTTAAGTTGTGTGTTTGATTTTTCCGTCATACAGTACATTTAGAGTTATTTTTGATGCAGTGTGGGATGCAAAAACGAGCTGTAGATCACGCGCATAAGATTTTGTAGGGGTAGTGAAAAAATTGGTACCTAAATCCGTGTACAGAGGGTGGGTGATGAGTTCATGATTTATGGTGGGAGGATGGGGTCTGTTTTGCATCGCTCAGTGAATAAAATTGCACCGTAGTTCAGGAATGCGGTCGCCAAAAAACGGGGGACAGGCGCCATTTGGGGTAATTTCAGGAAAGAAAAACAGTGCTCTGGCCTGTGTGTTTTTCTGAAAGCCCTCACGGCCTTCCGTGTGGTTTTTTTTGTCTTATCTTTTTTAATCATTTTGCGTTGTATTGGTAATTTTGTTGTGTCTCAAGTGTTTCGCCTTGAACGACAGGTCGCTGATTTGGCTTTTGCTTTATCACAGAGTTCTTGTGGGAGCGAATCCTACAGAGCGAACCCTATGCCCCGTTAGTATGGGTACTCTTGAGAAGTCCATAAGGGCTTTCACAGAGGCATGTAGAAGAGGTCGTCAAGCCGGAGTTGGGCACCACATTTGCCTCGCTGACAGAGGCATACGTCTTTTACAACCTGTATTAGTGGGAAAATGGGTTTAGTATCAGGCATGGGAAGAGCCGATTGAATCCCGACAAGCGGAAGACCATGCAAGAGACTGTTTGTGGTTGCTCAGTATGTATATCAATTAAAAATTCAGTTCTCCTTCACATTTGCGCTGGATGGAGGGTCTGGTCTGATGATAAAACATCTGTTGGAGCAGGGGGAGGCTTTGCGTGAGAATACAAGGTTGTGCCGCTGTGAGTGTCCTGCGATGATAAGGCTGCTACGGACATCAGATAATGGGTGGTATACAATGGAGCACCGGGTAAAGCATAACATTGTTATGATGCCAATGTAGAGAGATGTTGCACTGGCCATC
>NC_041383.1:814734606-814766672 GCF_002162155.2 Triticum dicoccoides | reverse complement strand
CCGAAGAGTCTGCACTGAAACCAAATTCGAGAGCACACGGTAGACTAAGAGGTATTGGATAACTTAGCAGAATATGTGTTTTGTCTGACAATACTGAGGTTAGGGTGTGTCTTCAGTGGAAGGAAACTGAAAAAGAGATCCTAAAAGGTTGTAGAGTTAGGAGTGGCTGTCATTTGTGATTTTTGTTCAAAAAAAACCAAGGATCTATTGTGGAGTGTGAGAAAACAAATTATTTTTATTTCATGTAATTTATGACCTCAAACCGTACGATGCCAGCAATAATTTAGAACTGTAGGAAAATGAGAGTTGACTTGGAATTCTGAACTGAATCAATGACGATCCTGTGATTATCAGATTTTTAATGTATTCCTTGTGCCATAAAAATTTCTGCCGATGCAACTGTGAGCTCAGGGGCAATTTATTTTATATTTAGTTGCAATAAAATGCTATGGTTGCTGTTGGCTTTGCATGCCTGATTAGCTCGGCTGATGAATGTTGTTCCTCAATTAAAATGATCTGGGATTTTTTTTCATGCCAATAAATACTCTTTGAATTGTTTGTGTTTTGCACAGAGTTCATTTAGCAAGAAATGTGATGTCTGAAGGGATGCACATGTCTCCTTGGTAAAAAAGAGATCGCAATTAACGCAAATACAATGCATAAGGTCAGCAGTTCCATATTTTTATAACCGAGAGTGTACCACTTCATGCATGCACATTTTTTTATTGTCGATAAAACGCCCGATAATTCGCGAAATGTCTGAATGAGATAAATAGATAGATAGGTAGCGATAGAGAGCATGTGAGTGATGCAGCATCATGTGGTCTTGAGCCGTTGTACTAGGGAAGCTGATTTTTTTTCTCCCGTTGCAACGCACGGGCATTTTTACTAGTACTAATAAACCACACATTGCTTCTGGTCGTCCATCTGGCAATTTTATAAAAAAGTCCCTCCTATTTTGGATATTCAACCCGCAGTACAATCTGAAGTGCTATTGTGAGAAAACGTTCCGTTCTTACAAAAAGGACCCTGTATTTTTTATATTCAACAAAGTGGTTATTGGCGAGCGAAGCGAGCTGGACTGCTGGAGGTCGAGACTGGCCGCGATGCAGACGACGCCGGGCACGGCGGCGGCGATCTCCGGCCAGATCCGGCCGGGGAGGCGCGGCGGCGGCCGGATCCTGTTGCAAGTACGGCGTGGAGGCGATCTAGGAGGCGCGGGAGGAGGTCCAGCGGCGGGGCTTGAACTCCAAGTTCATGGCGGTGGCGTTCCTCGCCGGTTTCGATCGAGATGGCGAGCTCCGACAGGGTCTCTCCATGGCGACGGCGGTGCTGCACCTGTGAGAGAGACAGAGGTATGGGGGACAGAAAGGAAGGAGGAGAGGCAGGGAGAACACACCTGCATTAGTTAGAATTCAACCCACAATCCTTTATTTGTGTATCTTATCTAGACGCACGCGCCCATTCGGTCATGCGCCGCCGGCAGCCGTCTTCGGCCTCCGCCAGTCCTAGCCCTGTTGTCCGTCCGGGACGGCGGCGGAGATGGCTACGGCCGCTGCTGAGGGTGAGAAGGCGGTCGCCGTTCCTCGGACGGGAGGATGTTGGAAGCCTCGCCGGGAGGATATTGGCCCGATCTGGAGCGCTGGGCGGGCGGCCAGATCGGACGACAACAGAGGAGCTCCAAGGCGCCATCGTTGCGCGTTCTCCAAGCCATCACGGCCGCGCACTACAGGAGTGGCGGGGCGACGCCAAGCCGTTCTTGGGCACTCTCGATAGAGAAGGGAGAGCAGCGCGTCAGGTAGAATGGAGAAGAGGAGGAAATGTGCGGTGGGTGTTGCTAGATGTTGTGTGGATAAGGGACACGTGGTGGGTAATGGGTGTTGTGCTAGATGTTGTGCTGGACCGACCGAAGCTGCTGGATCAATGCACCGATTACAATTTTTATGCGGGATGAGCACTTGCTTGCTTCTGTTTGTTTGTTAATTTACTATATATATTTCTTTCCCTACTAATAAACCACGCATTGCTTCTGGTCGTCCGTCGTGGCAATTTAAAAAAAAAGTCCCACCTATTTTGGATATTCAACCCGCAGTACAATCTGAAGTGCTATTGTGAGAAAACGTGTCGTTCTTACAAAAAGGACCCTGTGTTTTTTATATTCAACAAAGTGGTTATTGGCGAGCGAAGCGAGTTGGATGTCGAGACTGCCGCGATGCAGACGACGCCGGGCACGGCGGCGGCGATCTCCGGCCAGATCCGGCCGAGGAGGCGCGGCGGTGGCCGGATCCTGTTGCAAGTACGGCGTGGAGGCGATCTAGGAGGCGCGGGAGGAGGTCCAGCGGCGGGGTTTGAACTCCAAGTTCATGGCGGTGGCGTTCCTCGCCGGTTTCGATCGACATGGCGAGCTCCGACAGGGTCTCTCCATGGCGACGGCGGTGCTGCACCTGTGAGAGAGACAGAGGTAAGGGGGACAGAAAGGAAGGAGGAGAGGCAGGGAGAAACACACCTGCATTAGTTAGAATTCAACCCACAATCCTTTATTTGTGTATCTTATCTAGACGCACGCGCCCATTCGGTCATGCGCCGCCGGCAGCCATCTTCGGCCTCCGCCAGTCCTAGCCCTGTCGTCCGTCCGGGACGGCGGCGGAGATGGCTACGGCCGCTGCTGAGGGTGAGAAGGCGGTCGCCGTTCCTCGGACGGGAGGATGGAGGAAGCCTTGCCGGGAGGATATTGGCCCGATCTGGAGCGCTGGGCGGGCGGCCAGATCGGACGACAACAGAGGAGCTCCAAGGCGCCATCGTTGCGCATTCTCCAAGCCACCACGGCCGCGCACTACAGGAGTGGCGGAGCGACGCCAAGCCGTTCTTGGGCACTCTGGATAGAGAAGGGAGAGCAACGCGTCAGGTAGAATGGAGAAGAGGAGGAAATGTGCGGTGGGTGTTGCTAGATGTTGTGTGGATAAGGGACGCGTGGTGGGTAATGGGTGTTGTGCTAGATGTTGTGCTGGACCGACCGAAGCTGCTGGATCAATGCACGGATTACAATTTTTATGCGGGATGAGCACTTGCTTGCTTCTGTTTGTTTGTTAATTTACTATATATATTTATGCCTACTACGTCTTACAAATACATTATCTGATACACTCCCTCTGTTTCTAAATATAACTTTTCTTAAAGATTCTAATGTGAAGTAAATATGGAGCAAAACAAGTGAATCTACACACTAAAATACGTGTATATTCATCTGTACGTAGTCCATATTCAAATCTCTAAAAGACTTATATTTAGAAACAGAGGGAATAATAATTAAAAGTGAGTGACATATTGAAAAATAAATTCTTAAAGGAGATGATATTACCTGGGTCGGCGCAGCTTGCGGCTGCGCTCTATGTCTCTCGCTCGCTTGCTCAGGACTCGGGAGAAGGTGGCTGGGCCTCTGCCAATTCGATTCAGGCCAAGAGAATTATATGGTAAAAAGGAAATTCGCAAATTTGTAGATGTGCCACGGTACACCCGGTATACCCCGTGGGTACGCAAATGTTGACAGATAAACTCTCGAATACCACACGGACTCTTAGATTTATTTTAATATTTTGTATGACACTTGGATTAGGTAGCAAAAAAATTTAGAGCGTGCACACCCTTCATTTTATTCTTGCGTCCACCACTATCTGTCAATCTGAATAATATGATTTTCAATTGCAAGACTCATAAGAATCCACTTTGTGAAGATTCAGTTGTATTTCAAAAGCTTGTAATCTTTTTCTGTTCTGCTAATAAAACCCACGCATTTGACTCGCTCTAAAAAAATTGGATTACGTGTAACAAGTTGTTGATATTCAACAACCCCGCGTTAAAGTAATTACATAAGTCTATACATTTATCGATCCTTCGATGCGTACGTAATTGTGCATCATTCGTATACCTATAGCACCTTCAAATAAGTAATATATTAATTTCTATATCTTCCAATCCTTATTAACATTAATATTTATGCATTCCTACTTTAAAAATATGGTGGCCAGAAAGTAAAGAGTTTACAGTGGTTCGCGCTATTTTATTGACACGTTGCCGCTAGTAGTACGAGCACACCCTCTATGCCAACATGACCACTTCCATGGACATTATCAACGGTCCTCGATGGGATAAGGATTAGGGTAGACAGAGCTGCGAGATAGATGGTACAACAAAAGGGAGTGCCCCCCCCCCCCTCCTAGCTGCCATGCGGGGAGAAACAAGACGCGAGCAAGACGCTGTTCTCGTACTCTCTCTACTCTTCATCCCTCGCTGTCTCCTCCCAATCTCACCAAGACATCGATGCCATCTAGAGTTGAGGAATATCTTGATGTTCAGCAAGTAACCGTGAGACCTAAATATCATCTCCTTTAAGAATTTATTTTTCAATATGTCACTCACTTTTAATTATTATTCCCTCTGTTTCTAAATATAAGTCTTTTAGACATTTGAATCTGGACTACGTACAGATGAATATACACGTATTTTAGTGTGTAGATTCACTTGTTTTGCTCCATATTTAGTTCACATTAGAATCTTTAAGAAAAGTTATATTTAGAAACAGAGGGAGTGTATCAGATAATGTATTCGTAAGACGTAGTAGGCATAAATATATATAGTAAATTAACAAACAAACAGAAGCAAGCAAGTGCTCATCCCACATTAAAATTGTAATCGGTGCATTGATCCAGCAGCTTCGGTCGGTCCAGCACAACATCTAGCACAACACCCATTACCCACCACGTGTCCCTTATCCACACAACATCTAGCAACACCCAACGCACATTTCCTCCTCTTCTCCATTCTACCTGACGCGCTGCTCTCCCTTCTCTATCCAGAGTGCCCAAGAACGGCTTGGCGTCGCCCCGCCACTCCTGTTGTGCGCGGCCGTGGTGGCTTGGAGAACGCGCAACGATGGCGCCTTGGAGCTCCTCTGTTGTCGTCCGATCTGGTCGCCCGCCCAGCGCTCCAGATCGGACCAATATCCTCCCGGCGAGGCTTCCTCCATCCTCCCGTCCGAGGAACGGCGACCGCCTTCTCACCCTCAGCAGCGGCCGTAGCCATCTCCGCCGCCGTCCCGGACGGACGACAGGGCTAGGACCGGCAGAGGCCGAAGACGGCTGCCGGCGGCGCATGACCGAATGGGCGCGTGCGTCTAGATAAGATACACAAATAAAGGATTGTGGGTTGAATTCTAACTAATGCAGGTGTGTTTCTCCCTGCCTCTCCTCCTTCCTTTCTGTCCCCCTTACCTCTGTCTCTCTCACAGGTGCAGCACCGCCGTCGCCATGGAGAGACCCTGTCGGAGCTCACCATCTCGATCGAAACCGGCGAGGAACGCCACCGCCATGAACTTGGAGTTCAAGCCCCGTCGCTGGACCTCCTCCCGCGCCTCCTAGATCGCCTCCACGACGTACTTGCAACAGGATCCGGCCGCCGCCGCGCCTCCTCGGCCGGATTTGGCCGGAGATCGCCGCCGCCGTGCCCGGCGTCGTCTGCATCGCGGCAGTCTCGACATCCAACTCGCTTCGCTCGCCAATAACCACTTTGTTGAATATAAAAAACACAGGGTCCTTTTTGTAAGAACGAAACGTTTTCTCACAATAGCACTTCAGATTGTACTGCGGGTTGAATATCCAAAATAGGACGGACTTTTTTATAAAATTGCCACGACGGACGACCAGAAGCAATGCGTGGTTTATTAGTAGGGAAAGAAATATATATAGTAAATTAACAGACAAACAGAAGCAAGCAAGTGCTCATCCCACATAAAAATTGTAATCGGTGCATTGATCCAGCAGCTTCGGTCGGTCCAGCACAACATCTAGCACAACACCCATTACCCACCACGTGTCCCTTATCCACACAACATCTAGCAACACCCACCGCACATTTCCTCCTCTTCTCCATTCTACCTGACGCGCTGCTCTCCCTTCTCTATCCAGACTGCCCAAGAACGGCTTGGCGTCGCCCCGCCACTCCTGTAGTGCGCGGCCGTGGTGGCTTGGAGAACGCGCAACGATGGCGCCTTGGAGCTCCTCTATTGTCGTCCGATCTGGCCGCCCGCCCAGCGCTCCAGATCGGGCCAATATCCTCCCGGCGAGGCTTCCTCCATCCTCCCGTCCGAGGAACGGCGACCGCCTTCTCACCCTCAGCAGCGGCCGTAGCCATCTCCGCCGCCGTCCCGGACGGACGACAGGGCTAGGACTGGCGGAGGCCGAAGACGGCTGCCGACGGCGCATGACCGAATGGGCGCGTGCGTCTAGATAAGATACACAAATAAAGGATTGTGGGTTGAATTCTAACTAATGCAGGTGTGTTTCTCCCTGCCTCTCCTCCTTCCTTTCTGTCCCCCTTACCTCTGTCTCTCTCACAGGTGCAGCACCGCCGTCGCCATGGAGAGACCCTGTCGGAGCTCGCCATCTCGATCGAAACCGGCGAGGAACGCCACCGCCATGAACTTGGAGTTCAAGCCCCGCCGCTGGACCTCCTCCCGCGCCTCCTAGATCGCCTCCACGCCGTACTTGCAACAGGATCCGGCCGCCGCTGCGCCTCCTCGGCCGGATCTGGCCGAAGATCGCCGCCGCCGTGCCCGGCGTCGTCTGCATCGCGGCAGTCTCGACATCCAACTCGCTTCGCTCGCCAATAACCACTTTGTTGAATATAAAAAACACAGGGTCCTTTTTGTAAGAACGAAATGTTTCCTCACAATAGCACTTCAGATTGTACTGCGGGTTGAATATCCAAAATAGGAGGGACTTTTTTATAAAATTGCCACGACGGACGACCTGAAGCAATGCGTGGTTTATTAGTAGGGAAAGATTAGAGAGAGATGTGTTGACCATCGCACAGTGAACACAGAAAACTGCCATGGTAGCATTCCTGATCTTGCAGCTTAGTGATGTTGGAAATCTAAAAAGACATTATGATGTTGCTGAAGATCTTAAACCGGTGTCCAAAAAAGAACCTACCTCGACCGATCCTACGCTAGGAAGCATACGGATTGACCACTCATCTTATTGACTAGATAGCACAGCACAGCACACTCAAAGAAACACATCTACTTGACCACGTTGCGTGCGTGCGTCACACAGTTCGCCCATGAACTCTAAATTACATCGAACATCTCTTACATGTCGGCGGCGATCCCCTCGTCGTCGTTGGTGACGGCGGACTCGATGCGGGGAGGAGTGCCGCGGACGGCGCATCTGGCCCGGATCTCGCCCTTGTCGCCCGTGAGCAGGTCCATGTTGACCATCTTGGCCATGGACTTGGAGAACTGCTGGAAAAAGGCGTCCTGGTTGAGGGAGAAACGGGTGGCCATGCGCTGGGTGGCCGTGTGGTTCATCAGCCCCTGGTCGGACTTGAACAGCCCCTGCCTCGCGATCAGGTCGAAGTAGTACTTGTTGTCGAAAACGTCGGGCGTGCGCACGTCGAGATTTTGCTTCAGGGTGCCTTCGGGGGTGTCCTTGGCGCACTTGTTCCGCAGCATCGTGGCGAACCTGCGGTCGATGGCCGGGTTCGTGTCGAAGCCATCCTTGAACCGGTCATGGAAGGCCGGGCAGTGGGCGACGCCGAAGGTGTGCGCGCCGGAGAGAGACACCAGGTCCTCCACATTGAGGCCGCGGTCGCCGAAGGACTTGATGAGGGTGTCCACGGGGTGGAAGGGCGCCGGCAGCAGGCCGACCTGGTCCTTGGACGCCGGGAAGAAGGAGTCACGGCGGCCGAGGGTGACGTCAAAGCGGGGCCCGCCGGCCATGATGAGGGAGGCGCGGGTGGCGAGGATGGTGATGTCGGCGCAGGACACCGTGGCCTTGCATTCGGTGTGCACGGTGGCCCGGATGCGCTCAATGAGGTCCAGCGCCACTCTGCGGAGCGTCCTGTTGGGGATCTCATCCTGCTCGGTGCCGGGGCCCTCGATGAGCACTGACGCGTCGCAGCCCTGCAACATTAGGATGAAATATGTCATGCATTTTGATACATGCATACATACACCGTCCATCCACAGATTGACTGACAAAAGATGTTCTAAGTTTTTTCTTGAATGAGATATACACAGGTACATTCTAGTGTGTTTCTTTGCTTATTTCAGTCCGTTTATGGTCCATATTCAAGTGCCCAAAACATTTTACATTTGTAAACGAAGGAAGTACAAACAAATTTTGGACGTCGATACGCACCTGCGGGAAGCAGTCATGGAAGAGGATGCGGATGAGGGCCGGCGCCACGCCGGAGTCGTTCTTGAAGGCCTTCCACACGTGGTCCGCCACGATGTGCTCCAGCGCCGGGCATGTCGCCGCGTGGAAGTCAGGGGACAGACCCCCGGTGGCCGCCGCCACGGAGAGTGACGACTGCACGGCACAGACCAAGGCCAGGACCACCACGGTCGCCGCTGCTGTTCTGGACGCCATTGCTAGCTGCTAGCTCTGTGGCTGTAGGCTGTAGCTGAGCTTGTTGCACCTTCGTACGAAGGCCGTGTGGCTTGCACAAGGTATCCACTGCCCCTTGTTTTTTATAAGCCGAACGACCAGTTACCTCCATGCTCGATGTGTGCGTGCGTGTGTGACCCACACGATCGACTAGTTGAAGAGAGAGCGTAGCATTTTTGCATTACGAAAGTGGAACGATAAGATGCATGTGCAGGTCGCATGGACCAAGGTGGCACTTCCTTTGAACTTGCCACCCTTCTGGTTTCTATATGCATGTACAGCTGACAACCCACTAGTTTCTATATGCATGTATGTAAGTCAAAAGGGACTTGTTAATTTGGCAGCGGCATGATTTACGGATCACTAGAACATGAAGGCGAGCTTCGCGGCGCCCGCCCATAATGACAATGAATAATAAAACTATCTTAAAATAATCCAAGCAGTATTTGAGAAAATTTGAATATTTTGTATGGGTCCAAATATAAGCGAGAGATATTTCCAAAATAATCGTAATACGTGTTAACCTTTAAAAGTAAATTTTGGTATGTGCGTCTCAGTGATGCAGTGAGACCATAACAAAATTAGCCTTTTGGATCTAACTCCCAGTAAGGAAAATATATCAATTGTAAACAATACTTCGAATTGACTCAAGTGCAGCTTTAATCCTCACAGCCCGTCCCCCGCAAAAAAAAATAATTCCTCACAGCGCGTCAGATACACATTAAAACGTCAGATCCAATTGTCATGCTATCGATTTTATTTATGATGCGGTGACCATGATTTGAGCAGTAAGAGATCTCACAACTAATAGACTATTGTTTTAGTATGTAGACAGCCTGGGGCGCATGGTGATGGTGCATAGATTGTCAAGTTGGGCCTTGTCAAATCACTGTAGGAATGGAAAGTTGGCTTTATCAATTTCATGTCATCTGGATTTGTAAACCTAAGAATAGGTTCAGATGTACATCTTGGGCAACTCGTTCAGCTGAAAATTTACAACTTCTCATAAAATTACAAAACATATTTAACAGCCTGCCTGCCTAACATTATCATATTAAGCAGAAATAGTTTAGGCTTCGCCGGTCGCCTGCAATACTTGCCTTTAGGTCTCAAAAGCTTAAAAACGATATATCAGGCAGTGTTAGTACGGTGCGACAAGCAATCTTAATAACCAAACTAAATCCGAAATCTTGAAAAAGGAACCCAAGATTGCTAAAACATGGGCACTCACCCTGCGCTCCACTTGCCATGTAATACTTTTAGGAGCACTTGTGGCTCAGAAACATGAACATCGACTTTCAAAAATTAACAGTGAATATGAACTCTCTTGAAAGGGAATATTAGTTCCAGAAATTAATTGCACGCACAATATGTTCGAGATAACACACCAAAATCTGAAAAAAGAAACTATAATAGGAAACGAAACTTGTTTTAGTCAAATGTGTAAGAAAAGAGCAGTCTGCAAGTGAACTTTTCATTTATCAGAGTCCAACAAATAAAACAAGATGTGTCACAAGAAAAATAAATCCATGACACACTACTGCGGGATGCTGCTAAGCGACGCTATAATCAGAGACCCTTCAATGAAACTGTGTGCGATGTATTAATCGCAAACGGTAATGTAAAAAGCCATCAAAAAAGATGCAAAACGTTTGCGATGTTGGATACATCAAACACGGTTCGGATTTTACTTACGTGTGCGAAGAGGGGCATGCGGTTCACTCCAATGAACCGTTTGCGATGAAGAAAAAGAATAGAAACGGGCAGCCAGATGAAAGTGTGTGTGATATACGGCATACAGTTCACTTGATCAAGGCATTCAATGGGATTGATATATTCCCCAACATTTTCCACTTTCAGGCCTGCTAGTATCTGCAAACGAAGACAACATATTAGTGCCTAGTTGCAGATTTGAACACTTCGGGCCTCTTTGATTTGCAGGATTTCTACAATACATGAAAAGAATGAAATGCCACGTTCCATTTTTCATGATCAACTTTTATCACGAAAGCATGTAGGGCGAAGGAATAAAATGCATACAACACTAGCATCTCAACAACAACAACAACAAAGCCTTTAGTCCCAAACAAGTTGGGGTAGGCTAGAGGTGAAACCCATAAGATCTCGCAACCAACTCATGGCTCTGGCACATGGATAGCAAGCTTCCACGCACCCCTGTCCATAGCTAGCTCTTTGTCGATACTCCAATCCTTCAGGTCTCTCTTAACGGACTCCTCCCATGTCAAAATCGGTCGACCCCGCCCTCTCTTGACATTCTCCGCACGCTTTAGCCGTCCGCTATGCACTGGAGCTTCTGAAGGCCTGCGCTGAATATGCCCAAACCATCTCAAACGATGTTGGACAAGCTTCTCCTCAATTGGTGCTACCCCAACTCTATCTCGTATATCATCATTTCGGACTCGATCCTTCCTCGTGTGGCCACACATCCATCTCAACATACGCATCTCCGCCACACCTAACTGTTGAACATGTCGCCTTTTAGTCGGCCAACACTCCGCGCCATACAACATTGCGGGTCGAATCGCCGTCCTGTAGAACTTGCCTTTTAGCTTTTGTGGCACTCTCTTGTCACAGAGAATGCCAGAAGCTTGGCGCCACTTCATCCATCCGGCTTTGATTCGATGGTTCACATCTTCATCAATACCCCCATCCTCCTGCAACATTGACCCCAAATACCGAAAGGTGTCCTTCCGAGGTACCACCTGGCCATCAAGGCTAACCTCCTCCTCCTCACAGCTAGTAGTACTGAAACCGCACATCATGTACTCGGTTTTAGTTCTACTAAGCCTAAACCCTTTCGATTCCAAGTTTTGTCTCCATAACTCTAACTTCCTATTTACCCCCATCCGACTATCATCAACTAGCACCACATCATCCGCAAAGAGCATATACCATGGGATATCTCCTTGTATACCCCTTGTGACCTCATCCATCACCAATGCAAAAAGATAAGGGCTCAAAGCTGACCCCTGATGCAGTCCTATCTTAATCGGGAAGTCATCGGTGTCGACATCACTTGTTCGAACACTTGTCACAACATTATTGTACATGTCCTTGATGAGGGTAATGTACTTTGCTAGGACTTTGTGTTTCTCCAAGGCCCACCACATGACATTCCGCGGTATCTTATCATAGGCCTTCTCCAAGTCAATGAACACCATATGCAAGTCCTTCTTATGCTCCCTATATCTCTCCATAAGTTGTCGTACCAAGAAAATGGCTTCCATGGTCGACCTCCCAGGCATGAAACCAAACTGATTTTTGGTCACGCTTGTCATTCTTCTTAAGCGGTGCTCAATGACTTTCTCCCATAGCTTCATTGTATGGCTCATCAGCTTAATTCCACGGTAATTAGTACAACTCTGAACATCCCCCTTGTTCTTGAAGATTGGTACTAATATACTCCGTCTCCATTCTTCTGGCATCTTGTTTGCCCGAAAAATGAGGTTGAAAAGCTTGGTTAGCCATACTATCGCTACGTCCCCGAGACCTTTCCACACCTCAATGGGGATACAATCAGGGCCCATCGCCTTGCCTCCTTTCATCCTTTTTAAAGCCTCCTTCACCTCAGACTCCTGGATGCGCCGCACAAAACGCATGCTGGTCTCATCAAAGGAGTCATTCAGTTCAAGGGTAGAACTCTCATTCTCCCCATTGAACAGCTTGTCGAAGTACTCCCGCCATCTATGCTTAATCTCTTCGTCCTTCACCAAGAGTTGGCCTGCTCCGTCCTTGATGCATTTGACTTGGCCAATATCCCTCGTCTTCCTCTCCCGGATCTTAGCCATCTTATATATGTCCCTTTCACCTTCCTTCGTGCCTAACCGTTGGTAGAGGTCCTCATATGCCCGACCCCTTGCTTCACCAACAGCTCGCTTTGCGGCCTTCTTCGCCATCTTGTACTTCTCTATGTTGTCTGCACTCCTATCCAGGTATAGGCGTCTGAAGCAATCTTTCTTCTCTTTAAGCGCCTTCTGGACATCATCATTCCACCACCAGGTATCGTTATCTTCGCTTCTCCTTCCCCTGGACACTCCAAACTCCTCCGAGGCCACCTTACGAATGCAAGTCGCCATCTTCATCCACACCTTGTCCGCATCCCCTCCTTCCTCCCAAGGGCCCTCCTTAAATACCCTCTCCTTGAACACCTGAGCTACCTCCCCCTTGAGCTTCCACCACTTCGTTCTAGCGACCTTGGCACGCTTATCCCGCTGGACACGAATCCAAAAGCGGAAGTCAGCAACCACCAGCTTATGCTGGGGTACAACACTCTCCCCAGGTATCACCTTACAGTCTAGGCACGCACGCCTATCTTCTCTTCTCGAGAGGATGAAATCAATCTGGCTAGAGTGTTGGCCACTACTAAAAGTCACCAGATGTGATTCTCTCTTTCTAAAGAGGGTGTTAGCTACAATCATGTTGTAGGCTAGAGAAAAGCTTAAGACATCTTCTCCTTCTTGATTCCTGATGCCATAGCCAAAGCCCCCATGCGCCCCTTCAAAACCTGTGTTAGATGTACCCACGTGGCCATTGAGGTCTCCTCCTATGAAGAGCTTCTCACCATTCGGTACACTCCTAACCATGTCTTCCAAGCCTTCCCAGAACTCCCTCTTGGTGTTCTCATTGTGGCCTACTTGCGGGGCATATGCGCTGATAACATTGAGAACCAAGTCCTCAGCTACCAGCTTGACCAGGATAATCCGGTCCCCACATCTCCTGACGTCTACCACTCCATACTTGAGGCTCTTGTTGATCAAGATGCCTACGCCATTTCTGTTTGCAGCCGTCCCCGTGTACCACAGCTTGAAGCCGGTATCCTCCACCTCCTTCGCCTTCTGTCCTCTCCATTTGGTTTCTTGGACGCAACACTAGCATCTCAAAAAATATATTATTGAAATCCTCAAAGTTTTCTTTAAAAATCATTCTACATTTGTCATTGTAATCATGGGTAAAAGTAACAAAAAATTGAGCTCCGTTGTGGTTAACAATTAACAGGAAAGGAGCATCACCTCGATGTATAACTTCTCTGTGCAAGAAAAGCATCCAAGGAATCTAACAACTTCATCCAGATCAGGCCGACAGATTGTAGTGACAAGATCTTCACTGTGCGTAGAGGCCGGCTCAAGCTTGTGGGAATCATTTTCTGGATGTCAGGCGAACATATAGATCAACAAAAAATAGATATATAATAATATATAAGAAGGACAAGAAGAAGACTGTTGTATCTGAATGGATAATGATCCAGTAACAAGTTCGTTGAATTCAGCACACGAATAACCCAACACCGTCAATTTTGATGCGTGAATGACCCTGATTCTTGCTGAACCTAATTTATTAATTATATACAATCTCTCGAGGAAAGGCGCATTCTCAGTGACCATATCGTGAAACACCTCAACTATCAGCCTTGAGCGGCACTAGCAATGCACATAAATCACACGGGCATTCGTCGAGGTGATGTGGAGGCTACCGAACCCATCCATCGCATGAAGACGAAGGTACTTGAGCATTGTACATCCGACGAGCAGGCGCTCCAAATCCTCCTTCGAGATGTGGACGACAATGAGCTTGAGATGCTTAACTTTAGGGAGATGAAGAGCGTGCGCGGCATCAATCCCGGGGAAAATGCACCGCCTGTATGTAGCACGGCACAGCATCGCCGCAAGGCGGAGCACAGACGGCGGCAGTGAGCAAGGACGTCCAACATGAAAGCTGAGTCCTCAAGCTGATCCAGGGCTGGACATAGGATCCAGTAATGCAACCTGGCTTCGGTCTTGTTGTGGGGTTTGAGCATGCCGATAGCAAGGCGTCTGATCGGCCCAGGGTGCATGGCGTGGATGTGGGACAATGAGTCCTGGCATTGCTGCTCCCCGCTGCAAAACTCGTGGTCAACGATGAGGTCTAGGGTAATGGAGCGCTAGAGGGGGCGCCACCGCCGTGAGAGGACAATGGTCCGCATGCCATATTTGACAAGGAGGTGAGATATGATGGTTACCAACATCTCATCATGGAGGATGCTGATGAAGTCCACGTTCTCCGGAGCCTCTTGCGGTTCTGGCTCGACCCGCCCTCGCTTGTTGTCCAGCTCGTCCTGTTGGAAATATGCCCTAGAGGCAATAATAAAAGTATTATTATATTTCAATGTTCATGATAATTGTCTTTTATTCATGCTATAACTGTATTATCCAGAAATCGTAATACACGTGTGAATACAAAGACCACAATATGTCCCTAGTGAGCCTCTAGTTGACTAGCTCGTTGTGATCAACAGATAGTCATGGTTTCCTGGCTATGGACATTGGATGTCGTTGATAACGGGATCACATCATTAGGAGAATGATGTGATGGACAAGACCCAATCCTAAGCATAGCACAAAGATCGTGTAGTTCGTTTGCTAGAGCTTTGCCAATGTCAAGTATCTCTTCCTTTGACCATGAGAGCGTGTAACTCCTGGATACCGTAGGAGTGCTTTGGGTGTATCAAACGTCACAACGTAACTGGGTGACTATAAAGGTGCACTACAGGTATCTCCGAAAGTATCTATTGTTTTATGCGGATCGAGACTGGGATTTGTCACTCCGTATGACGGAGAGGTATCTCTGGGCCCACTCGGTAATGCATCATCATAATGAGCTCAAGGTGACCAAGGTGTTGGCCACGGGATCATGCATTACGGTACGAGTAAAGTGACTTGCCGGTAACGAGACTGAACAAGGTATTGGGATACCGACGATCGAGTCTCGGGCAAGTAACGTACCGATTGACAAAGGGAATTGTATACAGGGTTTGATCAAATCCTCGACATCGTGGTTCAACCGATGAAATCATCGAGGAGCATGTGGGAGCCAACATGGGTATCCAGACCCCGCTGTTGGTTGTTGCCCGAGAGTGGTCTTGGTCATGACTGCATGTCTCCCGAACCCGTAGGGTCTACACACTTAAGGTTCGGTGACGCTAGGGCTGTTAGGAAGACTAGTATGTGACTACCGAATGTTGTTCGGAGTCCCGGATGAGATCCCGGACGTCACGAGGAGTTCCGGAATAGTCCGGAGGTGAAGTTTTATATAAGGGAAGTTGTTATACAGACATCGAAAAGTTTCGGGGGCTTATCGGTATTGTACCGGGGCCACCGGAAGGGTTCCGGGGGTCCACCGGGAGGGGCCACCCCTCCCGGGGGGGGCACATGGGGCCGCATGGGATAGCAGCCAGCCCCTGGTGGGCTGGGCGCGCCCCCCACCTTGGGCCCATGCGCCTAGGGTTGGGGGGGAAACCCTAAAGGGGGCGCCCCCTTGCTTGGGGGGCAAGTCCCCCCACCCTGGCCGCCGCCCCCCCTCTAGATCTCATCTAGAGAGGGGCCGGCCCCCCTTGCCCCTTCCCTTATAAATAAAGGGGTGAGGGGAGGGCTGCAGAACCACAAGTTAAGGCGCAGCCCCTCCCCTCCCCAACACCTCTCCTCCTCTGTACGTGCTCGGCGAAGCCCTGTCGGAGTACTGCTGCACCAACTACACCACGCCCTCGTGCTACTGTTGGAGCAATCTTCCTCAACCTCTCCTTCCCCCTTGCTGGATCAAGAAGGAGGAGACGTCCCCGTCCCGTACGTGTGTTGAACGCGGAGGTGCTGTCCGTTCAGCACTTGGACATCGGTGATCCGAATCACGTTCGAGTACGACTCCATCATCACCATCCCCTTGGCAAGCTTCCGCTCGTGATCTACAAGTGGTATGTAGATGCAAACTCTCTCCCTTGACTCGTTTCTTAGATGAACTCATAGATGGATCTTGGTGAAACGGTAGGAAATTTTTTAATTTTCTGCAACGTTCCCCAACAGTGGCATCATGAGCTAGGTCTATGCGTAGTTCTCTTTGCATGAGTAGAACACAATTTTGTTGTGGGCGTGGATCTTGTCAACTTGCTTGCCCCTACTAGTCTTTTTCTTGCTTCGGCGGTATTGTGGGATGAAGCGGCCCGGACCAACCATACACGTACGCTTACGTGAGACCGGTTCCACCGATTAACATGCACTAGTTGCATAAGGTGGCTGGCGGGTGTCTGTCTCTCCCACTTTAGTTGGAGCGGATTCGATGAAAAGGGCCCTTATGAAGGGTAAATAGAAGTTGACAAAATCACGTTGTGGTTATTCGTAGGTAAGAAAATGTTCTTGCTAGAACCCAATTGCAGCCACGTAAAAGATGCAACAACAATTAGAGGACGTCTAACTTGTTTTTGCAGCGATTGATCATGTGATGTGATATGGCCAGAAGTTGTGATGAATGATGAATTGTGATGTATGAGATCATTTTCTTTTAATAGGATTCACGACTTGCATGTCGATGAGTATGACAACCGGCAGGAGCCATAGGAGTTGTCTTTATTTTTGTATGGCCTGCGTGTCATTGAAGAACGCCATGTGACTTACTTTACTTTATTGCTCAACGCGTTAGCCATAGAAGTAGAAGTAGTCGTTGGCGTGACAACTTCATGAAGACACGATGATGGAGATCATGATGATGGAGATCATGGTGTCAAGCCGATGACAAGATGATCATGGAGCCCCGAAGATGGAGATCAATGGAGCTATATGATATTGGCCATATCATGTCACAACTATATAATTGCATCTGATGTTTATTATGTTTATGCATCTTGTTTACTTAGGACGACGGTAGTAAATAAGATGATCCCTTACAAAATTTCAAGAAGTGTTCTCCCCTAACTGTGCACCGTTGCTACAGTTCGTCGCTTCTAAGCACCACGTGATGATCGGGTGTGATGGATTCTTACGTTCACATACAACGGGTGTAAGACAGTTTTACACAGCGAAAACACTTAGGGTTAACTTGACGAGCCTAGCATGTGCAGACATGGCCTCGGAACACGGAGACCGAAAGGTCGAACACGAGTCGTATGGAAGATACGATCAACATGAAGATGTTCACCGACGATGACTAGTCCGTCTCACGTGATGATCGGACACGGGCTAGTCGACTCGGATCGTGTAACACTTAGATGACCAGAGGGATGTCTAATCTGAGTGGGAGTTCATAATTTGATTAGAACTTAATTATCATGAACTTAGTCTAAAACCCTTTGCAAATATGTCTTGTAGATCAAATGGCCAACGCTCATGTCAACATGAACTTCAACGCGTTCCTAGAGAAAACCAAGCTGAAAGATGATGGCAGCAACTATACGGACTGGGTCTGGAACCTGAGGATCATCCTCATAGCTGCCAGGAAACAATATGTCCTAGAAGGACCGCTAGGTGACGCTCCCGTCCCAGAGAACCAAGACATTATGAATGCTTGGCAAACTCGTGCTGATGATTACTCCCTCATTCAGTGCGGCATGCTTTACAGCTTAGAACTGGGGCTCCAAAAGCGTTTTGAGCATCACGGAGCATATGAGATGTTCGAAGAGCTGAAACTAGTTTTCCAAGCTCACGCCCGGGTCGAGAGATATGATGTCTCCGACAAGTTCTACAGTTGTAAGATGGAGGAAAACAGTTCTGTCAGTGAGCACATCCTGAAGATGTCTGGGTTGCACAACCGTATGACCCAGCTGAACATTAACCTCCCAGATGAGGCGGTCATTGACAGAATCCTCCAGTCGCTCCCACCAAGCTACAAGAGCTTTGTGATGAACTACAACATGCAGGGGATGGAAAAGACCATTCCTGAAGTGTTCTCGATGCTGAAGTCAGCAGAGGCTGAAATCAAGAAAGAACATCAAGTGTTGATGGTCAATAAGACCACTAAGTTCAAGAAGGGCAAGGGTAAGAAGAACTTCAAGAAGGACGGCAAGGAGGTTGCCGCGCCCGGTAAGCCAGTTGCCAGGAAGAAGTCAAAGAATGGACCCAAGCCTGAGACTGAGTGCTTTTATTGCAAGGGGAAGGGTCACTGGAAGCGGAACTGCCCCAAATACTTAGCGGATAAGAAGGCCGGCAACACCAAAGGTATATTTGATATACATGTAATTGATGTGTACCTTACCAGTACTCGTAGTAACTCCTGGGTATTTGATACCGGTGCCGTTGCTCATATTTGTAACTCACAACAGGAGCTGCGGAATAAACGGAGACTGGCAAAGGACGAGGTGACGATGCGCGTCGGGAATGGTTCCAGAGTCGATGTGATCACCGTCGGCACGCTGCCTCTACATTACCTATGGGATTAGTTTTGAACCTTAATAATTGTTATTTAGTGCCAAGTTTGAGCATGAACATCGTATCTGGATCTCGTTTAATACGAGATGGCTACTCATTTAAGTCTGAGAATAATGGTTGTTCGATTTATATGAGAGATATGTTTTATGGTCATGCTCCGATGGTCAATGGTTTATTCTTAATGAATCTCGAGCGTAATATTACACATGTTCATAGTGTAGATGCCAAAAGATGTAAAGTTGATAACGATAGTCCCACATACTTGTGGCACTGCCGCCTTGGTCACATTGGTGTCAAGCGCATGAAGAAGCTCCATGCTGATGGACTTTTGGAGTCTCTTGATTATGAATCGTTTGACACATGCGAACCATGCCTCATGGGCAAAATGACCAAGACTCCGTTCTCCGGAACAATGGAGCGAGCAACCAACTTGTTGGAAATCATACATACCGATGTGTGCGGTCCAATGAGCGTTGAGGTTCGCGGAGGATATCGTTATGTTCTCACTCTCACTGATGACTTAAGTAGATATGGGTATGTCTACTTAATGAAACACAAGTCTGAGACCTTTGAAAAGTTCAAGGAATTTCAGAATGAGGTGGAGAATCAACGTGACCGAAAGATAAAGTTCCTACGATCAGATCGTGGAGGAGAATATTTAAGTCACGAATTTGGCACACACTTAAGGAAATGTGGAATCGTTTCACAACTCACGCCGCCTGGAACACCTCAGCGAAACGGTGTGTCCGAACGTCGTAATCGCACTCTATTGGATATGGTGCGGTCTATGATGTCTCTTACCGATTTACCGCTATCATTTTGGGGATACGCTCTAGAGACAGCTACATTCACTTTAAATAGGGCACCGTCTAAATCCGTTGAGACGACACCGTATGAATTATGGTTTGGGAAGAAACCTAAGCTGTCGTTTCTAAAAGTTTTGGGGATTCGATGCTTATGTCAAGAAACTTCAACCTGAAAAGCTCGAACCCAAGTCGGAAAAATGCGTCTTCATAGGATACCCTAAGGAAACTGTAGGGTATACCTTCTACTTAAGATCCGAGGGCAAGATCTTTGTTGCCAAGAACGGATGCTTTCTGGAAAAAGAGTTTCTCTCGAAAGAAGTAAGTGGGAGGAAAGTAGAACTCGATGAAGTACTACCTCTCGAACGGGAAAGTGGTGCAGCTCAGGAAAATGTTCCTGTGATGCCCACACCAACCGAAGAGGAAAACAATGATGATGATCAAGGTACTTCGGATCAAGTTGCTGCTGAACTTCGTAGGTCCACAAGGACACGTTCCGCACCAGAGTGGTACGGCAACCCTGTCCTAGAAATCATGTTGTTAGACAACGGTGAACCTTCGAACTATGAAGAAGCGATGGCGGGCCCAGATTCCAACAAATGGCTTGAAGCCATGAAATCCGAGATAGAATCCATGTATGAAAACAAAGTATGGACTTTGACAGACTTGCCCGATGATCGGCGAGCGATAGAAAACAAAGGGATCTTTAAGAAGAAGACGGACGCGGATGGCAATGTTACCATCTATAAAGCTCGACTTGTCGCTAAGGGTTATCGACAAGTTCAAGGGATTGACTACGATGAGACTTTCTCTCCCGTAGCGAAGCTTAAGTCCGTCCGAATCATGTTAGCAATTGCCGCATACTATGATTATGAGATATGGCAGATGGACGTCAAAACGGCATTCCTTAACGGGCATCTTAAGGAAGAGCTGTATATGATGCAGCCGGAAGGTTTTGTCGATCCTAAGAACGCTAACAAAGTATGCAAGCTCCAGCGATCCATTTATGGGCTGGTGCAAGCATCTTGGAGTTGGAATATTCGCTTTGATGAGATGATCAAAGCGTTTGGATTTATGCAGACTTATGGAGAAGCCTGCGTTTACAAGAAAGTGAGTGGGAGCTCTGTAGCATTTCTCATATTATATGTAGATGACATACTCTTGATGGGAAATAATATAGAATTTCTGGACAGCATTAAGGCCTACTTGAACAAATGTTTTTCAATGAAGGACCTTGGAGAAGCTGCTTATATATTAGGCATCAAGATCTATAGAGATAGATCAAGACGCCTCATAGGTCTTTCACAAAGCACATACCTTGATAAGATTTTGAAAAGGTTCAAAATGGATGAGTCCAATAAAGGGTTCTTGCCTATGTTACAAGGTGTGAGATTGAGCTCGACTCAGTCACCGACCACGGCAAAAGATAAAGAAGAGATGAGTGTCATCCCCTATGCTTCAGCCATAGGATCTATTATGTATGCCATGCTGTGTACCAGACCTGATGTAAACCTTGTCGTAAGTTTGGTAGCAAGATACCAAAGTAATCCCGGCAAGGAACACTGGGCAGCGGTCAAGAATATCCTGAAGTACCTGAAAAGGACAAAGGACATGTTTCTCGTTTATGGAGGAGACGAAGAGCTCGTCGTAAAGGGTTACGTCGACACTAGCTTCGTCTCAGATCCGTATGACTCTAAGTCGCAAACCGGATATGTGTATATGTTGAATGGTGGAGCAGTAAGCTGGTGCAGCTGCAAGCAGAGCGTGGTGGCGGGATCTACGTGTGAAGCGGAATACATGGCAGCCTCGGAGGCAGCGCATGAAGCGATTTGGGTGAAGGAGTTCATCACCGACCTAGGAGTCATACCCAATGCATCGGGGCCAATCAAACTCGTCTGTGACAACACTGGAGCCATTGCCCTTGCCAAGGAGCCCAGGTTTCACAAGAAGACCAGGCACATCAAGCGTCGTTTCAACTCCATCCGTGAAAATGTTCAAGATGGAGACATAGAAATTTGCAAAGTACATACGGATCTGAATGTCGCAGATCCGTTGACTAAACCTCTCTCGCGAGCAAAACATGATCAACACCAGAACTCTATGGGTGTTCGATTCATCACAATGTAACTAGATTGGTGACTCTAGTGCAAGTGGGAGACTGTTGGAAATATGCCCTAGAGGCAATAATAAAAGTATTATTATATTTCAATGTTCATGATAATTGTCTTTTATTCATGCTATAACTGTATTATCCGGAAATCGTAATACACGTGTGAATACAAAGACCACAATATGTCCCTAGTGAGCCTCTAGTTGACTAGCTCGTTGTGATCAACAGATAGTCATGGTTTCCTGGCTATGGACATTGGATGTCGTTGATAACGGGATCACCTCATTAGGAGAATGATGTGATGGACAAGACCCAATCCTAAGCATAGCACAAAGATCGTGTAGTTCGTTTGCTAGAGCTTTGCCAATGTCAAGTATCTCTTCCTTTGACCATGAGAGCGTGTAACTCCTGGATACCGTAGGAGTGCTTTGGGTGTATCAAACGTCACAACGTAACTGGGTGACTATAAAGGTGCACTACAGGTATCTCCGAAAGTATCTATTGTTTTATGCGGATCGAGACTGGGATTTGTCACTCCGTATGACGGAGAGGTATCTCTGGGCCCACTCGGTAATGCATCATCATAATGAGCTCAAGGTGACCAAGGTGTTGGCCACGGGATCATGAATTACGGTACGAGTAAAGTGACTTGTCGGTAACGAGACTGAACAAGGTATTGGGATACCGACGATCGAGTCTCGGGCAAGTAACGTACCGATTGACAAAGGGAATTGTATACAGGGTTTGATCGAATCCTCGACATCGTGGTTCAACCGATGAAATCATCGAGGAGCATGTGGGAGCCAACATGGGTATCCAGACCCCGCTGTTGGTTATTGCCCGAGAGTGGTCTCGGTCATGACTGCATGTCTCCCGAACCCGTAGGGTCTACACACTTAAGGTTCGGTGACGCTAGGGTTGTTAGGAAGACTAGTATGTGACTACTGAATGTTGTTCGGAGTCCTGGATGAGATCCCGGACGTCACGAGGAGTTCCGGAATAGTCCGGAGGTGAAGTTTTATATAAGGGAAGTTGTTATACAGACACCGGAAAGTTTCGGGGGCTTATCGATATTGTACCGGGGCCACCGGAAGGGTTTCGGGGGTCCACCGGGAGGGGCCACCCCTCCCGGGGGGCCACATGGGGCCGCATGGGATAGCAGCCAGCCCCTGGTGGGCTGGGCGCGCCCCCCACCTTGGGCCCATGCGCCTAGGGTTGGGGGGGAAACCCTAAAGGGGGCGCCCCCCTTGCTTGGGGGGCAAGTCCCCCCACCCTGGCCGCCGCCCCCCCCTCTAGATCTCATCTAGAGAGGGGCCGGCCCCCCTTGCCCCTTCCCTTATAAATAGAGGGGTGAGGGGAGGGCTGCAGAACCACAAGTTAAGGCGCAGCCCCTCCCCTCCCCAACACCTCTCCTCCTCCGTACGTGCTCGGCGAAGCCCTGTCGGAGTACTGCTGCACCAACTACACCACGCCGTCATGCTGCCGTTGGAGCAATCTTCCACAACCTCTCCTTCCCCCTTGCTAGATCAAGAAGGAGGAGACGTCCCCGTCCCACTACGTGTGTTGAACGCGGAGGTGCTGTCCGTTCAGCACTTGGACATCGGTGATCCGAATCACGTTCGAGTACGACTCCATCATCACCATCCCCTTGGCAAGCTTCCGCTCGTGATCTACAAGTGGTATGTAGATGCAAACTCTCTCCCTTGACTCGTTGCTTAGATGAACTCATAGATGGATCTTGGTGAAACCGTAGGAAAAATTTTAATTTTCTGCAACGTTCCCCAACACGTCCTCCATCTCGCAGCAGGCGGCGGTGCTTGTAGAAAAGAACGAAGGATTGTTCTATGTACCTTCCCGAGGCAGCCGGAACAAAAGGTCAAAACTAGCAATAAATTACAGCGCTTGCGGCTCGCTTCCCGGTATGGTGAGCGTGCGCGGCGGACTGCTCACAGTCGTCCTGTCTAATCAAACATCTGTCTGTCTGCGGTAGTAAATGGTTAGTTGAATGCCCAAGCTTGGACTAATATGACCATTTGTGATAATAGGCGGTGGCAATTTGTTAAAAATTCCTAGGAAAATCAGTGTATAAAAAGGCAAAATGAACCCTGAATAATTTCATATGTTGAGCACAGTTGCATGTTGCCTCTATAAAATAAATCAAGGCAGGAAGACACAGTGTATGTCATTTCGCACTCAGAACATATGACCAAGTTCCCCCACGGAACCATGAGGCTTCTTGATAGAAGCTCCGGTTTGTACGAAAGAAAATATGGGTAAAAGTTGAGTTGAAAAGGGCAGCAATATCTAACCCTAGCTTACAGAAAGTACAAAAGCACGATGATTAATTGTTCATCAGGTTTACACAAATTCCTGATTGAACGGGACAATAACAACTAACTCAAACAAAGTTTTCGGCAGTCACAATCAAATGGATCGGCCTGATCCATAAAATCAACATCCTGGGCCAGAAAATCCACTGGTACGTGAACACAAGTTGTTGTAAATAGAATCCGTGCACTTTCGGAAGCCCCTTTGTCCACCAGAAACTTCTTTTTATGCTGTTCAATGTGTCCATCCGTGAGAAAGTTTTTGTTAGAAAACTTAATCCTCATGGACAATAGTACTCTTGCATTCAATAGGAAGAATGTGACAAAGTTAGTGAGCCTGCACAGCGGACTGCTGCCATACCTACCGTCATTTTACATACACTAAAAAAAATCACTTCCATGATGATACGTATTTGTGACAATAGGTCACGTTTTCTTTGATGCATGTGCATCCATGACGATTTTATGACTGAATCAAGATAGTCATACCTGTGATATCGTAGAAGTGTTCCATGACAATACCAAAATTATCATCATGGAAAGTGTCCACTTCCATGACGATAAATGGCGCGTCATAGAAGTGCATTAGTCAAGGGTAACCCACACGTGGCATCCACTGTAACGAGTCTCCATTAAGCTATCGGGTCTGGTTTTAGATCCGATAACCCGCTAACAGCCAAGACCAATGGGGATTTTCCACGTGTAAAATTTTCATTCGCCAAAGGAACCACATGTCAGCTCCCCTGTGCGGATAGATGTCAACCATCCAATGGACAGGAGGCGCCTATGATACGTCGACACGTGGCATGTCTCAACAGTGGCCCATTCAGGTCAAAAGGCCGGCCCGTTTGAATTGGTCAAATGATAATGGGACAACGCATAGAAAGCCTGTTAATGGCCTACTTGCATAAAGCCCATTCAAGCCCGATAACTAATGACCCATTTTGGCCTTTCCAAATTTGGCCCACTAGCTTCATCTAGGCCATCCAATATTATTCCAGTAGGTTGTAACTTCCGGCCCATGTACGGCCCATGACGTCTTTCAACCCATATGAGGCGCTTTGTAACTCTTTGCCCATTAACGGCCCATGGTGATACTGGCCCACAATGAAGAGTATATCGCTTTATACCCATTAACGGCCCATTACTCCATTGGGATGTTCCCAGCTCGTGTTATCTTTTGGCTTTTTAAGGGTCCATTTATTTTTGGACTGATTTGCAGCATTCGTTTACTTACGGTCCATTACTGGCCTTTTTCGCTTGTGGGTCAAATTTAGCCCATGGTTAATGTCGGCTTGTTTATGGCCCGATAATCCGTTGGGACATTTTCATAGCATCATCAATTATGGCCTATTAACAACCCGTTATGCTCGTCGATAGAATTAAGCCTGTTATAGTCGTCGGCCTCTTAACGGCCCGTTATGGTCGGTCCATGAACGGACGACGCCAACTCTAGCCCGTTTACGGCGCATAGTGTGGTTCGTTATTGGCCTATGTTTGGCCAATCGATCATACGGCCCCTAGAAGGCCCATTGATTCTACGGCCCATAGTAGGCCCGTAGGAGGCCCATGGTAACTACAGCAGATCGAAGGACCATGGTGACAACGGCCCGTATGTTGCGTTGTGGCCTAGTTTTAAAAAAATAGGTTATTGCAGCCACTAGCAAACCACGGAAAAAGATCTGCACTTACTACAAGCAATGGAAAAAACAAGACAACAGGGAAATAAATAAGCAAGGAACATACACTGGCCTATTCCGGCTATTACACATATTACAACCACTAGGCATCAAAGTTCGCCACCAATGCAAATATGGGGAACAAAGCAACATATTACATACACTGGTTGTCAAAGTTGGCGACCAGTACAAATAAACGCCGTAGCAAAATAAGTCCAAACCTAAAACCACTTCACAAGAGCTCAAGAAACAATATCCTGGGTATCCACCATGCTGGCAAGACTCTTAGCAAGCTTATTAGCTTTCTCTTGTTTGGCGCTTAAATCCTCCAGCACTTGCTGTTGCACCAGAAAGTATGCATCTGAATTCTGCAGGGACTTCCTCAGTCCTTTGGCTTCCTGTCGCAACACATATGATTCATGTCTTTCAACTTGAAGTTGAGACTCAAGAAGCTGAACTGATTTAGACAGCGAGTTTGAAGAGCTTGTGCCAACAATAGTGGTCAGTAATTCAAACACTACATCAAGACAGGACTTTGGGGTTGTCTCATTGTCTTCAAGATACTTTTAAGCATAACGCACAAACCTAAAAACACAAGCACTTCTCCTTTGTTCTAGAATCTTACATATCATAATTGTCCAAACATTTTTTTTTCTAGATGAATTACCATTATTTGTTTTTACTTTATGCTTTACAACGCAAAATTCCATGAATCTTAAAATAGATTAACTTTTTTATAAAAACTAATTTATTTTGAATGAGATCCACCACATATGATAATTTGACTCAAAGCTTACATTCTATAGTGTGGTATTTATTGATAATTTGGTTGCCAAATCTCATGCGTGCAATGCACGTGTACCTAACTAGTACTTCCAGTACGTGCAAAACACGTAAATTAGAATTCCAATGGCACGCTACACAGTGTGTCTCCCTTTTTAGTATATATTTTAATTAAAATGATGTGGACGGGGGGATCCATGAAACCACGTGGATGTGGAGGTGTTGTTGCGACCTTCTTGTATGGATTGATCACACTGACGTGCTACTGGTTCCAAAAGAATGTACTCGTCCTCTCTCACGCACACTGGCAGTACGTGCACGAAGCGAAGATGTGCACGCACACACTCATTCCCTCACATGGACACGCGGGTACACGGTGGGACACCGTTTTGTGCGAAGATGCACCCCATCTAATAATTTGATGCGTGTAAAGTCATTCAATTAATTGATGGTCACTTATACAGTCCATGCAAATTGAGTGGACGTGAGGGATGTAGTAGTTGAGAATGACACTACTATTCCACTGCTTGCATGCGAGTAGTTAAATCATGGGTTGCACTTCTATTGACCTCCTTTGTATTTTGTGCCAATTTTTGACCATAATTTTAAGTAACACGGTACTTATGCATGTCATAAAATGTAATATCATCGAAAACTATGTTCAAATGTGATTCCAATGTTATAATTTTTGGTGACATGCATTAACACTTTATTAGTTAATTTTTTCATCAAACAATGGCACAAAATAAAAAGGGCGCCAATAAACCAGGATGTCGGCAGCATGATCAATTTTTGTCTGGGTTTCTGTTGGTGGCCTTTGTATTTAAATATGGACGGAGTGGAGTAGTATTATCTTTATCTTAGCCGCCTAGGGCTTTCCCAGCGCATATGCTCGCCTCCCCGCCTAACCCACTGGATCCTGCCATGGCGGATCCCACCATGCATGGAGGATCCCTTAGATCCCAGGATCCTGCGGGCTGCCCTCTCGCTGCAGCTCGCAGCACTGCCGCCTTTGAGCGAAACCCACGTGTGTTTCAGAGGGGATCCATTGCTCTCGAATCACAGATCCATGGCGCCGGAGGACATGCCATGGCTGCATTTCAGGTGGTGGGCAGCAAGGGAAAATTGGATCGAGGAAGCGAAGCATCAATTGAAGACAAGTTCGAAGAAGCTGCGCCTGGCAAAGCACAAGGCGGAGGCACAAGTCGATCTTAGGGGAGAGAAGCCGAGGGATGTCAGCATCTGGCAGCGTCGCGTTGATTTTGAGGTGGGGATAACGGCAGAAATCATATTCACGAAGTTGACTACGGAGGAAAGAATGTGCATGCCTGCGGAATCGCATGAGAAGCCGGTACAACTATTCAAATGGGCGGTAGGAGAAGCCAAATCACGGGACCAACTGCGGCGGTGTTGCTGGTATGCATCATAGGCAAGGTGAGCTGCCCTCCTTCTCCGCCAGCGATGCAGTGACCTACTCGGTTGCTGCTGTAGTGAACTTGCAGCGCCACGGCGGTTTGCAACCGTGACAATCACTGCATCTATATGTATTGTGTTCCTGTGAAAATACTTGGTCATCTGGAAAAAGATGGTAATTGATTTATCACTAGTTTTTGAATATTTTGTCGTGACAATCACCTAAAGCCACAACCACAAGCCTCCATCGCGTAATACCTATGGTCGGACGCACCAACAGACGGTCAGTTGAACCTGCGTCTCACCGAAGAAACACGCATCGGCTTGGTCTGACATGTATGACCAGTTACATCACTGACTTGTGCAACCGCATTTGAGCAGTAGTACTTGAAATTTGTGTTCCACTAAACTTATTGGGAGCTGTTTCGGACCTCGAAACAAAAACCCTCAATTAATCTTTGGCTTGTTCCCATCACATTTCAATGTAGTACTGAAGGAAATATGTCCTAGAGGCAATAATAAAGTTGATATTTATATTTCCTTATATCATGATAAATGTTTATTATTCATGCTAGAATTGTATTAAACGGAAACTTAGTACATGTGTGAAAATACATAGACAAAACATATGGTCCCTAGTATGCTTCTACTTGACTAGCTCGTTAATCAAAGATGGTTATCACTAGTAGAAAAAGGGTCAAATATGAGAAACATTAGTACCGGTTTGCATATGAGCCGGCACTAATGCGTCCATTAGTGCTGGTTCAAATGACAAGGCGGGAGGAGACCTTTAATACCGGTTCATTGCGAATCTTTAGTACCGGTTCGTGCCACAAACCGGTACTACAAATGCTGGCCAGGCACCAGCATCTTTAGTACCAGTTCGTGGCACGAACCGGTACTAAAGAGGTTGTGGAAGGGGCTATTTTTAGTCCCGCCTCGCTCCTGTAGCAAGAATTTGACCACCTTAAATATGTTACTTCTCAAACTATCATAAGCATTTGGTCTTCATTGAACTCTATGTGTAGGATCTGTGGCTCTAATAGGAGTCTTCGCCGGTTCTTAAATCGGTGGTAGATTCCTATTGACAATTTAGTTTCTATACAAAAAGATCATTGATGATCAATGTATTTTTTTTATGTACTTCTCTGTAGCAGTAGCGCATTTTGGCTGAAAGGCGGTACTGATCAATGTATTTTTTCTGCGTTCAGATGCACAATTTAAATATGTTATTTTTCGAACTATCACAAGCATTTGGTCTTCATTGAACTCTATGTGTATGATTTGTGGACTCAATATGAGTCTTCACCAGTTTCGGACGAGAACTCATCAGTTACACGGGCACTTCATTTTTTTAACTTATTTGAACTCCAGACTTTTTTTGAGCCGGCATTATGCAGCATTCGAAGCGACGTCATCAATTTCCAACACGTTCTGACATCATTTGCTGTTATTCAGTCACCGATTTGTTTAGGTCAGAGCTAAATGACCGTGAAAATGAAAATCACAGCAATTTGTTCAGAGAGCTAAATGATCGTGAAACAGTAAATCACAGTAAAACGAACTCTGAAAAGAAACTATATAAAGCAATAAATAGCAGAAAATAAATAATGCAGAAAAGAAAAAAACTATATAAAGCAAAAATATTCACAAAGAAACTAAATACAGCAAAAAAAACTACTCAGGAATAAATAGAAGAAAAAAATAAAGCAGAAAAGGAAAAACTATATAAAAAATTACTCAAAAATAAATAGAAGAAAATAAATAATGCAGAAAAGAAAAAAATTATATAAAGCAAAAATATTCACAAAGAAACTAAATACAGCAAAATAAACTACTCAAAAATAAATAGAAAAAAAATAAAGCAGAAAAGAAAAAACTATATAAAAAAATTACCCAAAAAATAAATAAAAGAAAATAAATAATGCACAAAAGAAAAAAATTCTATAAAAAATTGTTGGGGCACTGCCCGGTGGGCCTGCCAGACCTAGGGTGTGCAAATTCAGGCACAGAAGGTCCAGCAGGCTCACAGGGCAGCGCGCCCTAGTTAGGCCCAAAAGCTTGCTATATAGAGGAGTTCGAATGGGCAGCTGCGACTGGGTTTATAAACCAGTGCGGCTGCCCTTCGCTCGGCGAGGTGGGACTAAAAATAGCGCCGGTGCGGGTGGCACTAGTGCAGAACCGGGCAATAGCAGCGGTTCGTAAGGCCCTTTAGTGCCAGTTCCATAACCGGCACTAAAGTGTGGTCACTAAAGGCCCCCCCCCTTTAGTACCGGTTCTGCACGAACCGGTTCTAAAGGGAAACCACGTGGCACGAGCTAGCTCCGGGGGCCTGGAGCCCTTTAGTACCGGTTGGTAACACCAACCGGTACTATAAGGTTTGGGGTTTTTTAGTTTTATGGTTTCTTTTTCATTTAATTTTGTGTTTCCATTTTAATTCTTTTTCGTTTGCTGGTATTTTACGATACTACACATTGTAAACGTTATGCATATATATATATATATATATATATATATATATATATATATATAAATAGAATTATTTCTAGTAGAACCAATCATCGAGTTCAACATGATTGTCATGATATTATAAGCGTTCATATATAACACCACAGAAGCAAATCACTTAAGTTCAGAACGAAGAACACGGACATGAAAGGCCAAGTACTAATTAAGAGCGGCATGAAGAACTAGCTAAATCACTCCTGCTACCTACTCTCTCTCTGGTAAAATAGCATAGAACATGTATAGCTCTCCTGATTGATCATACTGGAGCATGCCGATGAACCTGTCTCCTAATCGTGGGCTGCGCTTCTCATTGCTGCCCCCAAGTACTTCTCTGCAATCATTAACAATTTTCCTCCAATCTTTCACTATTAAGCATTCATCGCTTCTAGAAATCCTGAATGCATTCATGTGCAATGCAGGATATCTTGGCCTTAAGCTAACAATTGACATCTGACCTTTAGTCTCGATCCCCTGAGGCACAACTGTCATCGGGAGTCCCTATTGAAGAACATCATATAGTACTTAATTAATATACTCAGCAATGAAAGTTTAAAAAAAAATATGTATGCAAAATATGCACTGAGGACAAATAGTAAATATCTTACCATCATTCCTAAATAGATGTGACCGTAGTTCAATACCATCACTATTGGTCGCACGTTTTGAGTACTAACATTTCCAAGTGCAGGAAAAAAATTTGTCTTGACAGTATGAAGATCCTCAAGCCATGAAACATAATGACTTATCTCTTCGCAGTTTAGTTCAGCTCCGGGACAGTAGAAGGTCATATCTACCAAGCGCCGGACATGTTTGGTTGAATGGAGATAAGCTGTCAATAGAAATTAGTTGTCAGTTATTTTTGAAATAAGCAATATCAAAGACAAAAATATATTTGAGAAGAACTCACATAATGGTAGAACTGGAGGCGTCTGCACATCGACCCATATGTCTCTATTACCTTCAATATCATCTTCCGGACGAATATCAAAGGTGATAACCATACCAGGCTCAAATGCATAAGCCTTGCATAGTGCTTGCCAAGTTTTGCATTCAAAATAGGTGTACGTATGTGCATTGTATACTTTGACGTTGAAAGTATAACCATCATGCTCAGTTTTCAGATAAGCTCTCTTTACCTCCATAGTTTCCATATCTTTGAAACCTATCTTATCCAAGACAAAAATTCTTGCATGGCATGGGATGCGCTAGTAGAATAGTGAAAATTAAAAATTATAAGTCAGGCAAATGAAGCATATATAAGTCATGCTTAATTACGAAAACAGACTTGTCCTCGTGACTTATTGTATCGAATTCGAAAGTCTCATCCAGCTTGATGCTGAATCGCCTACCATCAACAAGGAAATTTCTGTCGCACTGGCTGCGCTCGTCTTCACAGTATGTGCACACACCGAAATTTTTTCCGTCGTCAGACGACATTTCCTATGTTCATATTAGGTGAAACATTAAACACTTACTAATTCAATTAATTCAACTACTTCTATTAATTCAACTAAGCATTTACTAAAAATAAACTAGTTATATTAATTCTGTTAGTTCAACTAAGCATTTACTAAAAATAAACTAGTTATATTAATTCTATTAGTTCAAACTAAGCATTTACTAAAAATAAACTAGTTCTATATATTAATTCAACTAGTTCAACTAAGCATTTACTAAAAATAAACTAGTTCTATATATTAATTCGACTAGTTCAACTAAGCATTTACTAAAAATAAACTAGTTCAAATATATATCTAACTATAATATTTTAATTAGATAATCAAATCTCAGATACGACAATTTTCTTACTAAAAA
>NC_041383.1:814715489-814733858 GCF_002162155.2 Triticum dicoccoides | reverse complement strand
TGTGTGTGTACGCCGCCCCGTACGCCGCCGCCCCGTACGTACGAGCGGGGACGCCGGCGTACGGGGCGAGGGCGGCGGCGTACGGGGCGGGGGCGCCGGCGCGCGGGTGCGAGAGACGACGTACGGGACCGCGGCGACGACGACGGACGGCGGCGGCGTTCGGGGCGGCGGCGCGAGATGACGACGATGACGGGCGGCGGCGGGGACAGCAATGACGACGACGGACGACGGGCGACGGGCGGCGACGACGGGATCGAGCGGTGCGCGGCGATGTCAAGAGGTTGGAGACGAAAGTGGGGAGATGTAACTGAAATTTTTGTAAGTGCTATATATATAGGATGGGCCTTTAGTACCGGTTTGTGGCACCAACCGGTACTAAAGGCCAACTTTGGCCAGGCCAAGAGGCGGGAAGAGCAGGCCTTTAGTACCGGTTGGTGCCACCAACCGGTACTAAAGGCCTCGCGCTGCCACCCCAAAGTTTAGTCCCACCTCACCGGGCGAAGGGCAGCCGCACTGGTTTATAAACCCAACCGCGGCTACCTCTTTGAACTCCTCTATATAGCAGGCTTGTGGGCCTAAATTCTGCGCGCTGCCCTGTGAGTCTGCTGGGCCTTTAAGGCCTGTAATTGCACGCCCGTGGCCTAGCAGGCCCACAGGGCAGCGCCCCATTTTTTTTATTGTTTTTTTCTTTTCTGCTTTATTTTCTTCTATTTATTTCTCCGTAGTTTTTTGTATAGTTTTTTCTTTTCTGTTATATTTATTTTCTTCTATTTATTTCTGAGTAGTTTTTCATCTAGTTTGCCAAAATTCAACATTTTCAGAGTTCATTTTGTAGTGATTTTCAATTTCACGGTCATTTTATATAGTTTTTTTCTTTTCAGCTATAGTTTTTTTTCCTGCTATTTTTTCTTTTCTGCAAAACTTGATGGTCAAAGCCTGGAGTTATAACCAAAGTTTAAAAAAAAGAAATGCCGACGTGCAATTAGTTTTTGCCATAACAGAAGAAGTCTGGAGTTGTAATAAGTTATTAAAAATAAAAAAGAGGTGCAATGCTCGTTAATTTGCTTCAAACCTTTCGGAATAGTGTAAACTGCAGTCTACCATATTCCTGAAGGCTTGAAGCTAAGCAACGTGAGCATTGAGCCTCTTCTTCATCGTCTCTGCGCTCAGGGCTTATAAACCGCTCCTAATCCCTCTCTCTTCGCGAGGTGGGACTAAAAAACAGCTTACTAAGACACTGTAGTACTGGTTCATCCATGAACCGCTACTAAAGGTGCTCGTGCGGTTCCAGCTAGCCTTACCTAACACAACCTCATTAGTACCAGTTCGTGGCACGAACCGGTGCTAAAGGTTCGCCATGAACCGGTACTAAACAGCTCCTCCCGCCTAGCAGTTGGTGCATACTGAACGCAAAAAATATAAGAGCATTTAGATCATGATCTTACATTTCTTTACAGTCTAAATTGTCAATATGATCTTATAACATCAAAAATACTTTGATCATCAATGATCTTTGTGTGTACAATCTGAATTGTCAATATGAGTCATCAACGATTTATAAACCGATAAAGACTCATATTGCGGCCACAAATTCTACACATAGAGTTCAATGAATACCAAGTGCTTGTGATAGTTTGAGAAATAACATATTTAAGGTGGTAAAAGGCTTGTTAGGGGAGCAATGTGGGACTAAAAACAGCTTGCCATAACCTCATTAGTACCGGTTCGTGGTACGAACCGGCACTAAATTGTGATGGTGGGGCCATAGCCTGACCGCAGGCTGACACAACCTCTTTAGTACCGGTTCGTGGCATGAACCGGTACTAAAGGTTCGCCACGAACCGGTGCTATTGATCGCCGCCACGAACCGGCACTAATGTACACATTAGTGCCGGCTGAAATTCAAACCGGCACTATTGTGCTTCACATTTGACCCATTTTCTACTAGTGAGCGCATAGCCATTAGTACCGGTTGGTGGCTCCAACCGGTACTAATGCGTTGCCCTTTAGTACCGGTTGGAGCCACCAACCGGTATTAAAGGCCCTCGTTTCCCGCCGGTTGGGCTGGCCAAAATTGGCCTTTAGTACCGGTTGGTGGCTCCAACCGGTACTAAAGGCCCCTCCTATATATATGGCACTTACGAAAATTCGGTTATCGTCGACCACTTCGTTCCACTTCTCTCGCGCGACATCGATCTCCGACGCCGACGCCACCGTGCCGTCGCCCCCGCCGCACGTCGTCACCATTCCCGCCGCCCTCCGCGTGCCCCCGCCGCCCGTACGTCATCGTCGCCGCCCCCGCCGCCCGTCTCGTCGCCGTCCGCCCCCGCCGCTCGTACGCCCGCTCGATCGTAGTACCCACACACACACACACACACACATACACACATGCATACACATACACACACACACACACACACTACACGTACACACATGTACGTACACACATACACACACACATATTTTTTTTACTTATTTTCTATTTTTTATTGTTTAGATGAATTAATTAATATAACTAATTTATTTTTAGAATGTTAGAAATGTTAATGTTAGATGAATTAGAACTAGTTTATTTTTAGTAAGAAATTTTGGTATATGAGATTATTTGAACTAGTTGAATTAATATAACTAGTATAATTTTAGAAATGCTTAGTTGAACTAGTTGAATTAATAGAACTAGTTTATTTTTAGTAAGAAAATTTATAGGTATATGAGATTATTTAAACTAATTAAAATTTAGGTATATGAGATTATTTGAATTAATATAACTAGTTTATTTTTAGTAAATACTTAGTTGAACTAGTTGAATTAATATAACTAGTTTATTTTTAGTAAATGCTTAGTTGAACTAGTTGAATTATTATAACTAGTTTATTTTTAGTAAATGTTTAGTTGAACTAGTTGAATTAATAGAATTAGTTTATTTTTAGCAAGAAAATTTAGGTATATGAGATTAGTTGAATTAATATAACTAGTTTATTTTTAGTAAATGCTTAGTTGAATTAATAAAAGTAGTTGAATTAATTGAATTAGTAAGTGTTTAATGTTTCGCCTATATGAACATAGGAAATGTCGTCTTACGACGGAAAAAATTTCATTATGTGCGAATATTGTGAAGACCAGCACGGCCAGTGCGACAGAAATTTCCTTGTTGATGATAGGTGATTCAGCATCAAGCTGGATGAGACCTTCGAATTCGATACAGTAAGTCACAACGACAAGTCTGTTTTCGTAATTAAGCATGACTTATATATGATTCATTTGCCTGACTTATAATTTTTAATTTTCACTATTCTACTAGCGCATCTCCTGCCATGCAAGAATTTTTGTCTTGGATAAGATAGGTTTCAATGATATGGAAACTATGGAGGTAAAGAGAGTTTACCTGAAAACTGAGCATGGTTATACTTTCAACGTCAAAGTATACAATGCACACACGTACACCTATTTTGAATGCAAAACTTGACAAGCACTATGCAAGGCTTATGCATTTGAGCCTGGTATGGTTATCACCTTTGATATTCGTCCAGAAGATGATATTGAAGGTAATAGAGACATATGGGTCGATGTGCAGACGCCTCCAGTTCTACCATTATGTGAGTTCTTCTCAACTATACCTTTCTCTTTGATATTGCTTATTCAAAAATAATTGACAACTAATTTCTATTGACAGCTTATTTCCATTCAAGCAAACATGTCCGGCGCTTGGTAGACAGGACCTACTACTATCTCGGAGCTGAACTAAATTGTGAGGAGATAAGTCATTATGTTTCATGGCTTGAGGACCTTCATACTGTCAAGACAAATTTTCTTCCTGCACTTAGAAATGTTAGTACTCAAAACGTGCGACCAATGGTGATGGTATTGAACTACGGTCACATCTACTTAGGAATGATGGTAAGATTTTTACTATTTGTCCTCGGTGCATCTTTTGCATACATAATTTTTTTAGCTAAACTTTCATTGCTAAGTATATTAATTAAGTACTATACGATGTTCTTCAACAGGGACTCCCGATGACAGTTGTGCCTCAGGGGATCGAGACTAAAGGTCACATGTCAATTGTCAGCTTACGGCCAAGATATCCTGCATTGCACATGAATGCATTCAGGATTTCTAGAAGCGATGACTGCTTAATAGTGAAAGATTGGAGGAAAATTGTTAACGATCGCAGAGAAGTACTAGGGGGCAGCAATGAGAAGCGCAGCCCACGATTAGGAGACAGGTTCATCTGCATGCTCCACTATGATGAATCAGGAGAGCTATACATGTTCTATGCTATTTTACCAAAGAGAGAGTAGCAGGAGTGATTTAGCTAGTTCATGCTGCTCTTAATACTTGTCCTTTCATGTCCGTGTTCTTCGTTCTGAACTTAATCTCAAAGAGTGATTTGCTTTTGTGGTGTTATATATATATATGAACGCTTATAATATCATGACAATCATGTGAACTCGATGATATTTTTGCTTACAAGTGAATGTTTCTTCTTTAAGAGCTACTGTTGGTGGTGATTAGATAGCGGTAATGACTATGATGATTAAATAGTGATAATGACGACTACGATGATTTTTAGCTAGCTAGCTAGAGTATATATATACTCATGTTGATGATATGATGCAAGAGTTTTTATATTAATATGATGTTGATGACGAGTTATTATATCATTTAATGAAAGAAACCACAGATTAGTTTCAGCTGGATGGATCGTACCCAAGTGATCAAGTATATATATATATATGCCATATCCATATATATTATACTTGATCACCTGTGATCAAGTATAATATGGATATGGCATATACTTGATCACTTAGCTAGCTAGATCTGCATCCAGTCGAAACTAATCCGTGGTACTTTCACCTAATGATTTAACAACTCGTTATAATGTAAAACAATCACTAAATTAAATTGAAACACAAAATTAAAGGAAAAGTTAAAAAAACACAAACATTTAGTACCAGTTGGTGTTACCAACCGGTACTAAAGCCCTACGTGCACCCGGGCCTAGCTCGTGCCACATGTTTGCACTTTAGCGCCGGTTCGTGACGAACTGGTACTAAAGGGGGGACCTTTAGTCCCAACTCTTTAGTGCCGGTTGGCGAACCGGCACTAAAGGCCGTCACGAACCGGCACTAAAGGCCGGTTCTGCACTAGTGTATGTTTCCTAACCATAGACATGTGTTTTCATTTGATGAACGAGATCACATCATTAGAGAATGATGTGATGGACATGACCCATCCGTTAGCTCAGCATAATGATTGTTAAGTTTATTGTTATTGCTTTCTTTGTAACTTATACATGTTCCTCAGACTATGAGATTATGCAACTCCCGAATACCGGAGGAACATCTTGTGTGCTATCAAACGTCACAACATAACGAGGTGATTATAAAGATGCTCTACAGGTGTCCCTGAAGGTGCTTGTTGAGTTGGCATGGATCGAGATTAGGATTTGTCACTCCGTGTATCGGAGAGGTATCTCTGGCCCCTCTCAGTAATGCTCATCACTATAAGCCTTGCAAGCAATGTGACTAATGAGTTATTTACGGGATGAAGCATTACGGAACGAGTAAAGAGACTTGCCGGTAACGAGATTGAACTAGGTATGAAGACACCAACGATCAAATCTCGGGCAAGTAACATATCGATGACAAAGGGAACAATGTATGTTGTTATGTGGTTTGACCGAGAAAAATCCTTGTAGAATATGTAGGAGCCTATATGAGCATCGAAGTTCCGATGTTTTTTATTGATCAGAGATGTGTCTCGATCATGTCTACATAGTTCTCGAACCCATAGGGTCTTCACGCTTAACGTTCGATGACGATATGTATTAAGAGTTATATGTTTTGATGACCGAAGTTTGTTCAGAGTCCCAGATGAGATAATAGACGCGATGAGGAGTCTCGAAATGGTCGAGACATAAAGATTGATATATTGGAAGGCTATATTCGGACATCGGAATGGTTCCAGAAAAGTTCCGGTAAAAACGGAGTACCAGAGGGGTTACCGGAACCCCCCGGGGGAAGTAACACTGCAAGAAACCTGTTAATACGTGACGGTCCTCATCCGTCATGCATCAGTGCAAATCTGTCATCGGTGTCTATCAATGACGGATTTGAAATCCGTCATGTATATGGCGTCATAATTTGACATCAGGCCTTCCATGACAGTCCTTGTCCGTCATGGATCTACCCCCAAGCCCACCCAACCCAAACTATGCCCAACCATTCATGACGGAATAAACTGTCACAGGACCAACGCCACGTAGGATTTTTCGATCAACCAATTGGAATGACATGATGCCTACGTGGACATTATTTTTCGTCACACAAAACATCATGGTTTTAGGCACAAATTAAATTACGAAACCAATTTTGAACCAGTACATTTTTTAGCATGATGCATTAGACAAATCATAATACCAACTCTCGGCCAAGATGAAGTATTTCCGAATTGTTATCATATATGATACGGATATTCAATATGCAGCCATCCATTGGTTCAGTTTACAAAAATCCTCCATGAAATGAAAATTACAGAATATATTGACAAGATATATCACACAAGGTCAAGAACCAGTACAATCCAATTTACAAGTACAATCCAATTTACAACAACAGAATATATGATACTATTGAGGTTGTTATTCACGTTCTTGTCGTCGGCCCTCCTGATGGTAAGTATAATGCCATGGCGGATTGTGATGGCCAGCACCAAAAAGCCCGCTACCCAATCATACCTAACATATTTACAACAACATTATATAGTAGATGGTAGAAATAAGAGAATTAGAACAGACTTCAAAAATAAATTACTTGTCATCCAAAGTTCATAAATTTTACCATGACTAAATATGAGAATAACAAAGTATCTACTTTAAAACAAAAATAAACATGAGGTTGTCTAATATTAATCCAAAGAAAAGTGGGTCAAATGAAAGTCTAATCAAGTTGACATAAGTGAGAACATAATAGAACATACATCAGAGAACACAAGTACTCGGCGGTAGTTAAGGCCATACAAACCCGCTGAGAAAATGGCATCACTAACAAACAATATCAATGAAGTGAAGCCGCGGCTCATCGATATGGCGGGCATAAGCTTCAATATTTTTATGTGTCAACAACTATACACAAGAAACTAAATGTTTATCCAAGGCACTTACAGTAGTAAAAATCAATTGCTTGACAAGTAAACTTCAAATGGCATGCAAAATAACTATGAGTCGTGGCCACTAATAAATCTATAGAACTCTAAACAGAACATGTCGTCATATTAACACAGTAACAGAAGTCATGTCTCCTATTTGATGAAATTATTCACCACCTGATTACACTAATTCATACTAAATTATATTTTGATAGAAAACTAAACTGAATGCATATAGTACACTTAATTATATTGATTTAGAGAACAGAGATACATCAAACTGTCCGAAAAATCCAAACTGAATTAGATCTGGGTCGAAAATTAAACAAAATTAGAAGCCCACATAGCACAGTGCAGCCGGTTGATGAACATGTGCCCTCTGTCTGTACTGGTACCCTGCAGTGTAAAGATACAGAGAAAATTCAGTGTTAAAATTCAGAGAGGAAACCCGCAAACACAAAACACGGGCTGCTGCACGCACACACATCTCACTCGTATACATGTGCCTTAAGCAATCAATCGAAGAGGGAGTCCACGCACCAGCCTTAGGCTTCCTACCCTGCCCACGAACGGCTGTTATGGCTACCAGCACAGGCAAATGAACCTGACATGTGGTCGAAGCAGCAGCATGAGGCCATGGTGTCGAGGAAGCCAACAGAAGGGGCGGGAGCCACACCGGAATCCAGTGGCGGCTAGGGTACACTACGAACTCCCGCGAGCCATTACAAGGCCAACATCGGGGGTTGAGCCCATGCTAGATCTACGCGCGCCCAAGACGCGGATCTCATCACTCGGGCTGCCGCCGCCATCAAACTCGGCAGATCAGCAACACATGCTGCGGATCAACCATCACCGTGAAGATAGGGTGGAGGGGAGGGCCGGAGGGGATAGCCGTAAAGGTACACAATGGTGTGTAGGGGTGATGGTTGCCACTAGGATTGCAAATGGAGGAAGGACGGGAGAGGCCGGGGAGGTGTGGGGATTGGGACTAGGAAGGAAAGACCGTGGGAGCGGTGGGTGTGCGGAGGACGGAAAGGAGTGGATCTAGGAGAAGGAAGAAGATGATGGGGGCGGCGATGGAGGGAGAACAAGATCGGGGCAGGGAGAGGCTTAGGGTTAGGTTTTATACGAGGAATGGGTTAGGCGGGCTCTAGCGGGCTTCGGCGGGCTTTGGGGCCGTACAAGGCCGGTTCATGATGGATTCCCAGAACGTCACCGGAAATCTGTCATGTATTAACGGATTTCTTGTAATGTAATGGGCCACTATGGGCCTCAGTGGAGAGAGAGGAGGGCCGCAAGGGGCTGGCCACGCGCTCCCCCCATGCGTCCGAATTGGACTAGGGGAAGGGGGCGGCGTCCCCCTTTCCTAGTCCCTCTCTTCCTTGTAGAGGAATCCTACTAGGACTAGGAAGTCCTAGTAGGACTCCTCCTCTTGGGCGTGCCCCCTAGGGCTGGCCGGCCTCTCCCTTCCTCCTTTATATACAGGGGCAGGGGGCACCCTAGAACACACAAGTTTCTCTTAACCGTGTGGGGTGCCCCCCCTCCGCAGTAACACACCTTGATCATACCATCATAGTGCTTATACGAAGCCCTGCGCCGGGACCATCATCATCACCGTCGCCACGTCGTTGTGCTGACGAAAGTCACCCTCATCCTCCACTAGATCAAGAGCACGAGGGACGTCATCGAGCTGAATGTGTGCTGAACACGGAGGTGCTGTACATTCGGTACTTGGATCGGTTGGATCGCGAAGATGTTCGACTACATCAACCGCGTTACTAAATGCTTCCACTTTCGGTCTACGAGGGTACATGGACACACTCTTCCCTCTCGTTGCTATGCATCACGTAGATAGATCTTGCGTGATCGTAGGAAAATTTTGAAATACTATGTTACCCAACAAGTACTACATGCTATAATTAAGTGCAAACCTGCTCACACCTAGTACGTATCAAACCTGAACGTGTTCCCACTATGCAGGTTTTAGTACTAGTGCTAGTACTAGGTTATAAAAAGGAGAACTACCTAGCCAAAAATTACTCTACCTTCCTCTCATAAGTCTTTCTTGCTCATCCTTCCTTGTCATGGCCGGTGTGGAGAGCTCCAGGTCGAGAAATACTCGTAATAAGGGAGCGGCGACCAAGGCCGCGAAAAAAAAGATGGCTCTCTGCCTCGTAGAGACCTCGAAAGATCTCTCACGGGAAGGCGAGGGCTCCCAGGAGCGTCCTAGTCGCGGAGGCGAACATGCCGAGCTGGCGGTGCTGGAGTCGTTATCCCTCGATGACATGCCTGATCATCTCGATAAGCAGAAGGAGTTCACCAACGGCTTGGTGGAGCTGCTGAAGGAGAGCATCGACGACATGCCCGCTGAGCTCAATAAGCAGGAGGAGTTGACTGCCGGCTTGGTGATGCAGCTGAAGGAGAGCATTGCCTCAGATAAGAAGGCGACCGGAGAAATCCTGCAACTTCAGGAGGACAAGACGAAGCTCCGCCACGAGCTTGATATGTCTCCAACGTATCTATAATTTATGAATCATTCATGCTATTTTATTATCTGTTTGAATGATTACGGGCTTTATTATACACTTTTATATTACTTTTTGGGACTAACCTATTAACCGGAGGCCCAGCCCATATTGCTGTTTTATTGCCTATTTCAGTATTTCGAAGAAAAGGAATATCAAACGGAGTCCAAACGGAATGAAACCTTTGGGAGCGTGATTTTTGGGAAGAATATGATCCGGGAGACTTGGAGTCCACATCTGAGAAGCTTCGAGGGGGCCAGGAGATAGGAGGGCGCGCCCCCTCCCCCCTACTGGGCGTGTCCCCTGTCTCCTGGGCCCCTCGAGCACCCCCCGACCGACTTCTTTCACCTATATAATCCCAGATACCCTAAAAACATTGACGAAGAAGATAGATCGGGAGTTCCGCCGCCGCAAGCCTCTGTAGCCACCAAAAGTCAATCGGGACCCTATTCCGGCACCCTGCCGGAGGAGGGATCCCTCACCGGTGGCCATCTTCATCATCCCGGCACTCTCCATGACGAGGAGGGAGTAGTTCACCCTCGAGGCTGAGGGTATGTACCAGTAGCTATGTGTTTGATCTCTCTCTCTCTCTCTCTCGTGTTCTCTCTATGGCACGATCTTGATGTATCGCGAGCTTTGCTATTATAGTTGGATCTTATGATGTTTCTCCCCCTCTACTCTCTTGTAATGGATTGAGTTTTCCCTTTGAAGTTATCTTATCAGATTGAGTCTTTAAGGATATGAGAACACTTGATGTATGTCTTGCCGTGCTTATCTATGGTGACAATGGGATATTCATGTGATCTACTTGATGTATGTTGTGGTGATCAACTTGCGGGTTCTATGAACTTATGCATAGGGGTTATCACACGTTTTTGTCTTGACTCTCCGGTAGAAACTTTGGGGCACTCTTTGAAGTACTTTGTGCTGGTTGAATAGATGAATCTGAGATTGTGTGATGCATATCGTATAATCATGCACATGGATACTTGAGGTGACAATGGAGTATCTAGGTGACATTAGGGTTTTGGTTGATTTGTGTCTTAAGGTGTTATTCTAGTAGGAAGTCTATGATAGATTGAACGGAAAGAATAGCTTCGTGTTATTTTACTACGGACTCTTGAATAGATATAACAGAAAGGATAACTTTGAGGTGGTTTCGTACCCTACCATAATCTCTTCGTTTGTTCTCCACTATTAGTGTCTTTGGAGTGACTCTTTGTTGCATGTTGAGGGATTGTTATGTGATCCAATTATGTTATTATTGTTGAGAGAACTTGCACTAGTGAAAGTATGAACCTTAGGCCTTGTTTCCTACCATTGCAATACCGTTTGCGCTCACTTTTATCATTAGTTACCTTGCTGTTTTTATAATTTCAGATTACAAACACCTTTATCTACCATCCATATTGCACTTGTATCACCATCTCTTCATCGAACTAGTGAACCTATACAATTTACCATTGTATTGGGTGTGTTGGGGACACAAGAGACTCTTTGTTATTTGGTTGCAGGGTTTTTTGAGAGAGACCATCTTCATCCTATGCCTCCAACGGATTGATAAACCTTAGGTCATCCACTTGATGGAAATTTGCTACTGTCCTACAAACCTATGCACTTGCAGGCCCAACAACGTCTACAAGAAGAAGGTTGTGTAGTAGACATGAAGCTCTTTTCTGGCGCCGTTGCCGGGGAAGTGAGTGCTTGAAGGTATATCTTTAGATCTTGCAATCGAATCTTTTTGTTTCTTGTTTTATCACTAGTTTAGTCTATAAAAGAAAACTACAAAAAAATGGAATTGAGTTTGTCTCATACTCTTCATCTTTTTAATATCTTTCGTGAGAATGATGGTAAGGAAAATTGTGCTCAAGTGCTAGAAGAAGAAGTCTATAAAATGTTTTGTACCAAATCTTTGAATGATGAGCATGATTGCAATGTTGTTAGTATGAATTCTTTGAATACCCATTATGCTTATGATATGAAAAGGACCGAGCTTTTGGAAGCTATGTTTGATGAGGATGACATATTTGAGAATATATTTGCTGAAATTAATGTTTGTCCCAAGCTTGGGGATGCTATGTTTAATGAAGATGATATTTTTAGCCTCCCAAGTTTTGATATACAAAGTTGTTATGATGAAAGCATGCCTTCTATTTATGATGATTATATTGATGAAAGTGGGTTTGGAAGAGTGTCAACTTTAGGTAGTATTGATCCCACTATTTTTGAGGATATTGAATCTTATTGTGATGAATATGAAAGTGGATTTGGAAGAGTGTCAACTTTATTTAGTGATGATTCCACTATTTCGGAAGAGGTTCCAATTGATTATGAGAACAAAGTTGCTATCTATGATGATTATTGTGATGACTTGTATGCTATTAATGATAACCATGAAACTTGTCATCATGATTTTAGTTTTCAATTGGATTATGCCTCACATGATAGTTATTTTGTTAAGTTTACTCCCACTATTATTCATGGGAAGAAATTTGCTTATGTGGGGAGTAGTAAATTTTCTATGCAAGTAGATCATGAAAAGAATGCTTTATGTGCTGGTTATATTGTTGAATTCATTCATGATTCTACTGAAAATATTTATGAGGGAGGAATATATGCTTGTAGGAATTGCAATAATATCAAGTTTCCTCTCTACGTGCTTAAAATTTTAAAGTTATGCTTGTTTTGCCTTCCTATGCTAGTTGATTATTGTTCCCATAAGTTGTTTGCTCACAAAATCCCTATGCATAGGAATTGGGTTAGACTTAAATGTGCTAGTCATATTCTTCATGATGCTCTCTTTATGTTTCAATTCTTATCTCTTATGTGAGCATCATTGCCATCATCATGCCTAGCTAGAAAGACATTAAAGAAAAGCACTTGTTGGGAGACAACCCAATATTTACCCTTACTATTTTTGTGTATCCACATGATTATTATACTGTAGTAATCATGTTTTATAGCTTTTGTTTCAATAAAGTGCCAAGTAGATCCTTTGGGAAGACTTGGGTGAAGTCTATATGATCTTGCTGTAAAAAACAGAAACTTTAGCACTCACGAGATTTGCTGCCATTGTTTACTAGAAAGTGCTTTTAGGTTGAGTCTTTTTGAAGATGATTAATAGAAAAATTCCTCAGGTCCACCAATTTATTTCAGAATTTTGGAGTTCCAGAAGTATACGTTTGATACAGATTACTACAGACTGTTCTGTTTTTGACAGATTCTGTTTTCATTGTGTTGCTTTCCTATTTTGATGAATCTATGAGTAGTATCGGAGAGTATGAACCATAGAGAAGTTGTAATACAGTAGGTTTAACACCAATATAAATAAATAATGAGTTCATTACAGTACCTTAAAGTAGTGGTTTGTTTTCTTGTACTAACGAAGCTTACGAGGTTTGTTTTGAGTTTCGTGTTGTGAAGTTTTCAAGTTTTGGGTAAAGATTCGATGGACTATGGAAGAAGGAGTGGAAACAGCCTAAGCTTGGGGATGCCCAAGGCACCCCAAGGTAATATTCAAGGACAACCAAGAGCCTAAGCTTGGGGATGCCCTGGAAGGCATCCCCTCTTTCGTCTTCGTTCATCGGTAACTTTTTTGTCGCAGAAACGGAACCACTACTCGCCGGCGATCACCGGAGACAAGGTCGGAGGGGTGGAGAACAAACACAGAGATTTTCCAGGCGCACAAACACCTCCGCCGCACGTACGGCTCCTGTGTATTTCCCTTGAGCACGAACTCAAGCACCACCTCATCGACAAGCAGTAGTACACGGGATTTATACCTGGGCTAAACCACATGCGCACGTATGCACGCCTGCCCAGTTCGCGATCCGCTCCGCCCGGTCGGCATGCACGATGCTCTCACGCGCATGATGCGGCCGGCATCCAACGGCTACCGCAATGAGCTCCCGCTACTCTCGGCAACGACCTAACCTACACAGTGGACTCGAACATGAGCCTGGCTCACGCGCCATCGCGACACACACACCTACATACACCCACGCCACCGAGCCGGCCGCGCCCGACTTGCCCGATGCGCGCCCGTGCACGCCCCTGGTGCACCCGACGTGAACGCTGCCATCACGGGCATGGCTTGCTGCTAACATTCACGCCCCAAGCCATGCCCCTTGCACATGTCAGGCTCGCTCGTCGTCGACGTCGCGCCATGGCCGCTGCTACAGCCTCCATCGCGCAGCACCGCACGTCCCGCGCTCCCAAGCTTGTGTACACGACGTGCACGCACGCAGTCGTCACGGCCCGAGTCCAGCGCCCCGATGCGGTCAGTCTTCCGCTGCCTTCGCCACGCTGTCGTCGTCGTAGCCGCACTCCCCACGTCCCCGCGCTCCCGGCCCGCGCTCCCGCCGCGCACGTACGCGACCTACGCAACCAGGTCCAGCTCCTCGACACGGTCCACTTCCGCGGTCCTGACGCGCCCGACGTGCCCAGTGTGCACCCAGAACACACACCGATCGCGCCCGGCTCGCCGCCGCGCTTATTGCCCTTGCATCGTTGCGCCGTCAACCACAGCGCAGCGCCTGGTCGTCGTGCCGAGCCGCCGCAGCCTCTGCACCACCACGCAGGTCCTCCGCCGCCTCCTCGTCTCCACGATCACCGCTGCTCGTTGCGTGCACGGCATCACCGTGCATGGCCACGCATCGCAGCCGATGCGTCCATGTCCGCCGCGCTCACCGCGGACGCCGTGGCCGCAGCCTTCATCTCCGCCGCTCTCGTCGTGCGCGTCGCGGACGCAGCCGCGCACCACGGCCGCCCCCCAAACCTATGGCTCTGATACCAAATGTTGTTGCAAAAACGGAACCACTACTCGCCGGCGATAACCGGAGACAAGGTCGGAGGGGTGGAGAACGAACACAGAGATTTTCCAGGCGCACAAACACCTCCGCCGCACGTACGGCTCTTGTGTATTTCCCTTGAGCATGAACTCAAGCCCCACCTCATCGACAAGCAGTAGTACACGGGATTTATACCTGGGCTAAACCACATGCGCACGTACGCACGCCTGCCCAGTTCGCGATCCGCTCCGCCCGGTCGGCATGCACGACACGCTCACGCGCATGATGCGGCCGGCGTCCAACGGCTACTGCAACAAGCTCCCGCTACTCTCGGCAACGACCAAACCTACATGGTGGACTCGAACATGAGCCTGGCTCATGCGCCATCACGACACACACACCTACATACACCCACGCCACCGAGCCGGCCGCGCCCGACTTGCCCGATGCGCGCCCGTGCACGCCCCTGGTGCACCCCACGTGAACGCTGCCATCACGGGCATGGCTTGCTGCTAACATTCATGCCCCAAGCCATGCCCCTTGCACATGTCAGGCTCGCTCGTCGTCGACGTCGCGCCATGGCCGCTGCTACAGCCACCACCGCGCAGCACCGCACGTCTCGCGCTCCCAAGCTCGTGTACACGACGCGCACGCATGCAGTAGTCACAGCCCGAGTCCAGCGCCCCGACGCGGTCAGTCCTCCGCTGCCTTCGCCACGCCGTCGTTGTCGTAGCCGCACACCCCGCGTCCCCGCGCTCCCGGCCCGCACTCCCGCCGCGCACGTACGCGACCTGCGCAACCAGGTCCAGCGCCTCGACGCGGTCCCGATGCGCCCGACGTGTCCGGTGCGCACCCATAACACACACTAGTCGCGCCCGGCTTGCCGCCGCGCTTATTGCCCTTGCACCGTTGCATCGTCAACCACAACACAGCGCCTCCACGGTCGTCGCGCCGAGCCGCCGCAGCCTCTGTGCCACCACGCAGGTCCTCCGCGGCCTCCTCGTCTCCATGATCACCGCTGCTTGTTGCGTGCACGGCATCACCGCGGACGCCGTGGCCGCAGCCTCCATCTCCGCCACGCTCGCCATGCGCGTCACGGACGCGGCCGCGCACCACGGCCGCCCCCCAAACCTGTGGCTCTGATACCAAATGTTGTTGCAGAAACGGAACCACTACTCGCCGGCGATCACCGAAGACAAGGTCGGAGGGGTGGAAAACGAACACAAAGATTTTCCAGGAGCACAAACACCTCCGCCGCACGTACGGCTCCTGTGTATTTCCCTTGAGCACGAACTCTAGCCCCACCTCATCGACAAGCAGTAGTACACGGGATTTATACCTGGGCTAAACCACATGCACACGTACGCACGCCTGCCCAGTTTGCGATCCGCTCCGCCCAGTCGGCATGCACGACACGCTCATGCGCATGATGCGGCCGGCGTCCAACGGCTACCGCAACGAGCTCCTGTTACTCTCGGCAACGACCTAACCTACACGATGGACTCGAACATGAGCCTGGCTCACGCGCAATCGCGACACACACACCTACATACACCCACGCCACCGAGCCGGCCGCGCCCGACTCGCCCGATGCGCGCCCGTGCACGCCCCTGGTGCACCCGATGCGAACGCTGCCTTCACGGGCATGGCTTGCTGCTAAAAACTTAACTTGGAGCTATATTTTTATTTTCCACATGATATGTGTTTTTCTTGGAGCGTCATTTTCTTTTGTTAGTATTTTCTTGCTGTTATTTATAATATTGTTTTGCATCTTTATTTTCAATAAAAATATCAAGGATAGCCTTTACCATGCTTATTTTGCAAGTATACATGTTGTTGTTTCAAAACAGAAAGTTTACCGCTGTTGCAAAAATTCCCTAGAAAAGTCAGATAGTGATATAATGTTGAATTTTTTTGCATACTGAGCTCTGATAAATATTATACAGCGCTGTATTTTTATTATAATTGTTGGACTTAGGGAAGTATGATGAATCTTGCATTATTTACAGACTATACTGTTTTGGCAGATTGCTGTTATGTTTGCATTGTTTGCATATGTTTGCTTGTTTAATGATTCTACTTGATGATATGAGTATTAAATATGCAGAGACATTTAGTATGCAATATTGAATAATAATTTTAGTGATTTGTTATAGTAGAAAATGATAAGGTTTTGCATTGGTTTATACTAACCTATCTCACGAGTTCTTGTTGAGTTTGGTGTGGATGAAGCTTTTGATAAAAAGAGAAACATGGTATGAGAGGAATTAAGGAGACACAAAAGTTCAAGCTTGGGGATGCCCAAGGCACACCAAGACTATATTTCAAGAAGTCTCAAGCATTTAAGCTACGGGATGCCCCGGTAGGCATCCCACCTTTGTTCTTCAAAAATTATCGGTTACTATCGGTTGAACCTAAGTTTTTGCTTCTTCACATGAGTTGTGATATCCTTGCAATGTCCTTTTATTTTGTTTTGCTTGCTGCTTGAATACAATACCAAGATCTGAAATTATTAAATGAGAGAGAGTCTTCACGTAGTTACATAATTATTCGACTACTCATTAATCTTCACTTATATCTTTTTGGAGTAGTTTGTCATTTACTCGTGTGCTTCACTTATATCCTACGAGCAAATGGTTGAATGAGTTGAATGTCATAAATCTGAAATTATATATGCTTCATATGCTTATGCCATGGGGAGTAATGCCTTCACATATAAGAAGTAGAGGTTGTAAATTTATTGGAGGTTAGCAAGCATTGTATTGGTCATTTGAACAATTCATGAAAGAATATTGAAGGAAGAGAGATTTCACATATAAATATACTATCTTAGACATCTTTTATAATTGTGAGCACTCATTAAGTATGACATGTTAAAGAGTTGATGTTGGACAAGGAAGAGAATGTAATGGGTTATGTTTTCTCACATCTCAGTTAAAGTATATTGTCATGGATCATTCAAACATGTTGAGCTTGCCTTTCCCCCTCATGCTAGGCAAAATTCCTTACACCAAGTAGAGATACTACTTGTGCTTCCAAATATCCTTAAACCCAGTTTTTGCCATGAGAGTCCACCATACCTACCTATGGATTGAGTAAGATCCTTCAAGTAAGTTGTCATCGGTGCAAGCAATAAAAATTGCTCTCTAAATATGCATGACTTATTAGTGCGGAGAAAATAAGCTTTGTACGATCTTGTTATGGAAGCAATAAAAGCGACGGACTGCATAATAAAGGTCCATATACAAGTGGCAATATAAAGTGACGTTCTTTCGCATTAAGATTTTGTGTATCCAACCCGAAAAGCGCATGACAACCTCTGCTTCCCTCTGTGAAGGGCCTATCTTTTACCTTATGTCTTTTACTTTATGCAAGAGTCATGGTGATCTTCACCTTTCCCTTTTTCATTTTATCCTTTGGCAAGCACTTTGTGTTGGGTGATCCTAATATATATATCCAATTGGATGTAAGTTAGTATGAACTATTATTGTTGACATCACCCAAAGGTGAATACATTTGGAGGCAACACTATAAGCCCCTATCTTTCTTAGTGTCCGATTAAAACTCCATAACCATTAGTATTGCATGAGCGTTAGCAATTGTAGAAGACTATATGATAGTTGAGTATGTGGAGTTTGCTAATTAAATCAAAGCTCTGACATAGACCCTTCCTGAAAATAAGATGAATTGCAATTGTTTGATGACTAAGAATGAAGTTTGCTAGTTTTCAAGAAAGTTTATGGTCTATGCTTTAACGTGTGAATAGCTTGTTACTTGATCATGAAAAGTTTTATGAGATGAACTACTATTATGACATATAAACCTACTAGAAAAGGTGATTGAAATTATCATTGATCAAACTTGTGCACCTGCTAGCATTCACACTTCATATGGTGGTTGTG
>NC_041383.1:814697222-814714874 GCF_002162155.2 Triticum dicoccoides | reverse complement strand
TTATATATATGCATAACATGTACAATATGTAGTATCGTAAAATACCAGCAAACAAAAAAGAATTAAATGGAAAACACAAAATTAAAGAGAAAATAAATAATAAAACCAAAACCCCCCTAAACTTTTAGTACCGGTTGGTGTTACCAACCGGTACTAAAGGGCTCCCCGCCACTGGCGCTGGCACGTGCCACGTGGTGGCCCTTTAGCGGCGGTTCGTGCAGAACCGGTACTAAAGAGGGGGGACCTATAGTCCCGACCCTTTAGTGCCGGTTACAGAACCAGCACTAAAGGGCCTTACGAACCAGAGCTATAGCCTGATTCTCCACTAGTGTACCTTGGTTCTCTAACTGAGGGAACTACTTATCTCTACTTTGCTACATCACCCTTTCCTCTTCAAGGGACAAACCAACGCAAGCTCAAGAAGTAGTAGTACTACATTATCGAATGGAGGAAGTAGAGATGCACCTTTAGTCCCGGTTCGTATAACCATCTGGGACTAAAGATGCCTCTATATAAACCCTTCGTCGAGCTCGATCCCATTTCTCTCTGTTTTCCCCCTTTCATTCCTTCCTCTCCTCTCTTCTTCCCCATTGCTCGAGCTCATCCTTCATTTTTGCCAAAATTTGTCAAGATTTTAAAGGCCCCCCATCCATCCAAGTGATCACAAAGGTTAGCAACTTTGTCCTTCATCTCTCATTGCTACATTAGCTCTTCCAATGCTCTATAAGTATAGTGATTTGTGGGTTTTAGTGTGGGAGTAATTATATGTGGTATTTTATTTGATTTATATGCAATTTGAGCTCAAATTAACTCTTAGTTTGCATATGTACGTGTGGTTTACTTAGTGCCTTCTCGTCCCCGTCCGAACCACCATCAATCGCATGCATCGTCCCATCACTGGCAGCACCTTGGTGAGCCTCTTGTTCTTATCTTTTTTATATAAAAAATCATGTTTGTGTGATTTAGATATATAGTTACTTGTATAATTTCCTTACCCATACGTTGTTTGTTATACATAGTGCCATGGTTTTGATATCCGTCCCCGTCAGCCCTCATGTGGTTTATGATCCGGATGTGGTATATTCTCTTTTATAACTATTTGTTGCATTTCGTGTTGATGACAAATTATGCCCATCAAGTTGACATAGATTTTTTTATCTAGGAGGTATGTGAACCGGAAATTTCAATCGACCCTCTTGTCGAGAGGTTAAATTTAGTTGTAAAATGAAACGATTATTTGAAAGAAAAATTGAAGAACAAAAGATGAAGCTGGAGTTGTATGTTGCCGATGTCGTTGATGATCTCAAGATCAAGATTGAGAAAATGCGCTTGAAGATTAGAAAGATTAAAAAATAGGCCATCGATAGTGAAGCTTGGTATCATTATGCTGTTGGATCAATTGTTAACTTATTTGCGATCTTGATCGCTTTTGTTGTTGCATTTAAATGCTTTAGCTAGAGATTTTGTATGTTGTTTTATGGGAATAAGTGTGTATGAACTTATGTATGAACTTGTATTAATTTGGTCTTTTCGGTGCTGTGTAATGAAGATGAGCCGGCAATGGATGTATGATGACCGATGCTTTCCCTACTTCGTTAATGGCGTGCGTACTTTTCTGCTTGTGGCCGAGGCAAACAAGCGGGGGGTGGTTTTATGTGTTTTCCATGTGCTGGCTGTAAGAATGATCGGAATTACTTTAAGTCAAAAACCATTCACGACCACCTGTTTGTGTCCGGTTTCATGCCCCACTATAATGTTTGGACCAAGCACGGAGAAAAAGGGGTTATGATGGAAGGCAATGAAGAAGAAGAGAATAACGACAACTATCGTGGCCATGGTTTCCTTGAATACGATGGTACAACAATGGGGGAAGAAGCTGAGCTGGCAATTCGGGAAGAAGAAGAAGCAGAGGCATCAGATGAGCTCGCTGATGATCTTGGTCGGGCCATTGTCGATGCAAAGAGAAACCGCGCAAGTGAAAAGGAGAGGCTGAAGTTGCAGCGCATGTTAGAGGATCACAAGAAATCATTGTACCCAAATTGCGAAGCTGACAAGAAAAAGTGGGGCACCACACTCGAATTGCTGCAATGGAAGGGAGAGAATGGTGTATCTGACAAGGGATTTGGAAAGTTGCTGATAATGTTAAAGAAGATGCTTCCAAAGGACAACGAATTGCCCGAGAGTACGTATGAAGCAAAGAAGGTTGCCTGCCTCTCTAGGATTAGAGGTGCAGAAGATAAATGCATGCCCTAATGACTGCATCCTATACCGCGGTGAGTACAAGGATTTGAATGCATGCCCGGTATGCGGTGCATTGCGCTATAAGATCAGCCGTGATGACCCTGGTAATGTCGAGGGCGAGCGCCCCGGGAAGAAGATTCGCCAAGGTGATGTGGTATGCTCCTATAATACCATGCTTGAAATGTTTGTTCCAAAACAAAGAGCATACCAATTTGATAAGATGGCATAAACAAGACCATAAGAAAGACGGGAAGTTGAGAGTACCCGCTGACGGGTCGCAGTGGAGAAAAATCGAGAGGAAGTGGAGGGACTATGCAGATGACGCAAGGAACATATGGTTTGGTCTAACCGCAGGTGGCATTAATCCCTTCAGGGAGCAGAGCAGCAATCATAGCACCTGGCATGTGACTCTATGTATGTATAACCTTCCTCCTTGGTTGTGCATGAAGTGGAAGTACATTATGATGGCAGTGCTCATCCAAGGCCCTAAGCAACCCGGCAACAACATTGATATGTACCTAAGGCCATTAGTTGAAGAACTCTTACACCTGTGGAATGAAAAGGTGCACGTGCATGAGATGAGGACAATCAGGAAGAATTTCACCTACATGCATTGCCATTTGTGACCATCAATGTTTGGCCCGCTCTGATTAACCTTTCAGGACAGACAAACAAGGTATACCGCACATGCATTCACTGTTTGGATGATACCGATAGTATATATTTGAATAATTGTAAGATGAATGTGTACCTAGGACATTATTGATTTCTTCCGAGCAGGCATCCCGTAAGAAAGAAAGGCAAGCATTTCAAAGGTGAGGCAGATCACTGGACGAAGCCTTGCCACCATATTGGTGATGATGTACATGATATGGTAAAGGATTTAAAGGTAATCTTTGGAAAGGGTCCTGGCGGACAATCGGCTCCGAATGACGCTGACGGACGTGCACCAGTGTGGAAGAAGAAATCTATATTTTGGGACCTACCCTGTTGGAAAGACCTCGAGGTCCGCTCTGCAATCGATGTGATGCACATGACGAAGAATCTTTTTGTCACCCTGCTTGGCTTCTTGGGCGTGTATGGAAGACAAAAGATACACTGGAGGCATGGGAGGACTAGCAACGTATGCATGGAAAAGACGGTATACATCAGGGTCATGTCAGCTACATTCTTACCAAAGAAGAGAAGGAAATCTTCTTTGAATGCCTGCTCAGTATGAAGGTCCCGTCTGGCTTCTCATCGAATATAAAAGGAATAACACTACAAGAAATATGTCAACTTGCGACCACCACTATTGGTCACTGAAAGGTCATTGTTTTTCATTTGCAACCTTTTGTGACCAAAAACAGAAGGTCAAATTATGGCAGTCGTAAACTGAAATTAACGACCTTCTTCGGGATAAGGTCGTAGACGATTACGACCAAAACAGAAGGTCGTTGAACCCATGACCTTTTGTTTTGGTCACTGGCTGTCTGCCCAAGCCACGTCGGATCCGACGTGGCAATCCGACGTGGCAAAATTGCAACCAATTGAAAAGGTCGTAAATTAGAATCGGCCCGGTCCAATTTGGTGTTTTAGATGGGCCGAGCCCAACAATTCAGCCTTTATATATATTTTTTTCTTCTTAATTTTGGTCAGCTATATGGGCAAAGCCCTACTATTCAACCTTTTTATTTTCTGGGCCTAGGCCATTTTGCATTCCGTTGCACAACATTCCGGTCCACTATTGTTTGTACCATAGCCTTTTTAAACCCGAAATATTACTTGGTCCAGTAGAATGTGTTCGGTCTTTTTCATTCACAGATTTCAATTTTACACATTTCAACAGAAAAAAATAAATATTTATCTATTAAATTATTAAATACAGAATCATTCTCTCAAATATTCACAACATCACATACATGTTTGCATGTCCAACAGCATATACATGGTGGCAAACTAGCAACATCAACAACATCAAATATTCAAAACATGGTGGCAAACTAGCAACATCAACTAAAACTGTGGTGCACATCTTGAGGCTTCCTTGATGTTCTGTCATAGCACCAACATCCTCAACAACATTAGATCCTGATGTACATAAACTATTAGTGACATACATTGGGAGTTAAATTATTGCCAATAAAAAATATTAAGACAATTATAGGTACATGCCCAAATGCTTCAATTCATTAAACATTAAGCAAGGCATAGCAAAAATTCCCACAACTTGACAGCAACATGTTAACCTGTTGTTCACTTCCACTACAACATTCAAGCTCATGTTAGGCAGCAACAATACTAACCTATAGGTACCAGCATGGTATATTGGTACAAGTGCATGTCATGCAATGAACGTCACTGTAACACATTCACCTGAAGAAAAGTACTGTACTATTCTACTACCACGACCATCCATTCAGCTGACGGCATATAACAATACTAGTAAGCCCACACGGACTAACATCACAAGGCAGGAGAGAATAAAGGGAATCAAGACCTGATGATGATAGTGTTGACAATGATCTAATTGGAATTATCAAGCAGAGCAAAACAGCAACATGACCATCAAGTCGCAACCCTGAAGAAAGAAAGAACCAATAGAGTCAGCTACTTATTTATTCAGAATTGAGAGTTGAACAATCATCAAAAAACTAAAGATACTTCTCAGCCAACTAAATAACACATGATTCAGTCACACGGTATAATTTTGACTATAATATAACAAGAGAACTAAAGATACTACATACTTAGAACTCAACTAATAAGTGAGAATGATCAAATCTGATGCAAACAACTGATTTTATTTGTTGATGTTACAAAAGGAAGTGTATAAAACAAACAACAGCAAACAGGCTTTGATTTGCTGCTCCAAATAGAGGACCCTGGGATTGGGGTGCTGATCACATAAGTAAATAAACAGTAGTACATCTCCAAAACCTTAAATATGGCATCAACTTCTTAGATCACAAAGGTAATATGTCTGAATTTATAGCATCACACACGAGGTCTAAATTTATACTATGTTCCTTTAGTAGCAAGAGCTGGTTCATGTCTAGCTTGTATTGCAAATAACTAGTACAGTTTTCACACAAAAAATAGGATTGAAGTATATATTCACAGCATGTAAGAATACTTGGATTAATAGACTAATCAACCATCAACTAACACTTCACAGTACCAACTAACACTTCACAGTACCAAAAACATTGGGTGGGGCTCGCCACTTTGGATGTGCAGCAGCCATGAGGGCTTCTTCCTGTTCCACCTACAACAGCGGCAGCGGTAGCGGCGGTGCCGGCAGCTTCTACAGATTTGAGACACAAAACAAAACGCAGGCAGGGGGAATCAGAGGGAGGGGAGATGAAGAACATGGAAGGCATTTATATGATGGTAGTACATAACGTGCAGCTTGGTTCACAAGCATAACTAACCACATGTCAGGATCCTTTCAATGGCATGCACCACACTAATTAAAATAGGATATTGATTTCTACTCTTTGTAATTAGCTACTGCCGATCATGTCTGCAACTTCCTAGCTCAGCAGTCAGAAGACCATACAACATTGCATGTAGCCGGCCGGCACACACTGATTCATAGCAAATCAGATTGAAGTTTCATAGAATGATTACACTAGCAACTAGTGAGCACTGAAGACTAATCTTAACCCATTGGTAGAAGTCTAACACTAGCAACTAGTGAGCACTGAAGAAACAGCAAGAAACAGCACAATGAAATAGCTCAACCTGATGGTGTGAGCGTAGTTCCATCCGACCTCCTTGGAGAGCTGGCCGAGGAGGCAGTACCTGTGCCCAGGTTGCAGCCTCAGAACCCTGCAAAACCACAAGCGACATCAACATCAAACACACACAGACGACATACATTAAACATATATAGCTCAAACCGAGGAATACCCAGCAAAAACACATTACTAGACCCGCTCTGTTGATGGAACTTTCCGCAGTGACAGTACAGTTTACCAACTTGGTTTAGAGACAACTATGATGGCCCAAAACGACATGTACAAAGGGAAAACACGCTTAAAAGTTTCCCACGATAGGTCATAACAAGGGACTGCAAAGGTCGTAGCAAAGAGAAAAACGACGTTCACTGGAATTTCCAAATGCACACATTTGATAAACGATACAGTTCACCATGTAGAAAATTTCAAATGAGTGTCGCAGAACTGCATGCATAAAAAGGTTTACCAACCAGATTGTACTATCAAAGTTACCAAACTACTTAAAATACGACAGAGGTTTCCCAAAACTGATGGCGCACGATAGCTTTAGTATTTGATAGGGGCCAGGATCTCCAGCTGAGATCCTAACTTCTCTTCAGCTGCCTTCTCGCCTTGACGCAGAGCTTCGCCAGTTGCTTTCTCCTGTCATAAGAGATCTTGGCCTTCTCCTTCCTCTTTTCCTCCAGCTCCTGAATACCAGGCCAGAGAGTGATGAGAAATGGTATGCACAAACATCAGCTCATAATGAACAAAAACGGGCAACAGCGGATGTACTGTACTGATAACATTAGACTAGAACTAAGAGCCTCAAAGATCTTAGTGGTTAAGATCATCAAGTGGGATAAACCCATTAAGAGTAGCAAATATTTTGATAACATCACAGGCTCAAAGGAAAATAAACACCAGCAAACTGTTGAATGAATTAAAACCCAAAATAGAGCAAAATCTCTTAAAGAGCACAAAATGGCATGGTCTGTCAGAAGTAGCTGGTTGCGATAATCATGAAGTATCAGTGGGAATCCGAACGATTTTCTTCATCACGTAGAAGCATGCAAAAGACCCAATATAACACAAAGAGCAACAAGGTTGCGACCAACACAATGAGTGCATGTACGGCCAGTCATAAAGCAGTGCAAATGTAATATAGGAGATTCCATCATCCATCAGAAGTAGCTGGTTACACTAATCATGAAATATCAGTGGGAATCCAAACGATTTTCTTCATCACCCGAAATCATGCAGTTCAACCCAACAGAACACAATGAGCAATAAGGTTCATAACCAATGAAGGAATGCATGTACAATCAGTCTAAAGCAGTAAAAATGTGCAAATGTACTTCAGGAGATGGCGTGACCCGTCGATTTTCTTCATCACCCAGGCAATGCACATCTCATCAGCCAGCAGAACACAAAAAGGAGGATAGAAAAAGTACTGCTAAGAGGTTTGCAAAAAATCAAAGGAAAGTATTTGCTCAATAATAAAGGGGTACATATGTAGTCCAAGAGATGGCATGATCCGTCAGAAGTAGCTGGTTGTAATAATCATGAAAAATCAGTGGGAATCCAAACAAATTTCTTCATCACCCACATCATGCACATCTCAGCCAGCAGATCATACATCAACTTGTCTGGAACCATGGTTGGTGAATATTTCATTCCATGGTTCCAATGTGTTGTTAGTTTTAGCTGCTACTGATATACTATGGTCAGGACATTTGGCACTTAATTTGGTACATTCCTGATCCAAATGGTAAGCTGTAAGCATATGCCATATTGACAGATTTAAAATTGGAGCTGATCCCTTTGTTCACGGTTGCAAGAATCTGAAGGGTATTTTTACTAACATGCAAGATCTGAAGTGTTGTCTCCAACCAGGAAAAAAGAAGAAGCAGAATCACCTTGTTATCGATGTCGCGGTCGAGAAGATCATTCACTGTGCAACTAGCCCCCCTGAGGAGGACACCTCCGCATCCGAAGAGCGCCAACATTTTCAAATTAGGGATCTCCCCTGGCATCGCCGCTATCGTGATCGACCTATGAAGCAAGATTCAAAGGAGCTCTTTGAGTAAGCTGGTACTATGCTTGGTAAGGCATACAAGTAATAGGGTAATAAAAGTTGCTCTGTTGCTAACAAACATGCTCTGTTTTCTTGCTAGATAACAAGATCCAGCACGAAGTCAGAATTTTAACCATGACTGGACCTATTAATTATCTGTTTGTGCACACAGCAAATCTGAAACTTTGAGATCAGGATGCTGTCTCTAATCTCTATTGAGCTGGCCCTTCAGAGCAGTTGATCCAATCTCTACGCATTGGTGTTTAGAGATGGTGATGTCGGTAGAAATAAGCGTACCACCTCTCCACCCACGACGCAGTTGCCGAGGGCGGAGAGCCGCTCGTTGACACACTGGACGACCACCTCATCAGGCAGGCTATTCTTGATGTGCTGGAGCTCTATGGCAGGCATTTGAAACCCATGTCAGGTCAGGTCACTGTTGACTCACTGGACAAGGACCTCTTTCTTTCTTACCTTGGTCGTTGGTGGTGTGTGGTAGAAGAAGGCCGTTCTTGTTGCCCACACACAATGTCCCGAGGATCCACATGCCGCCGATGGATGCCTTGACCACCGGGACGGTGTCGGCGAGCTCGGCCTCAAACACGCTGCAACCACAGGACAATCAGAGGACCAATTAGAAGAGAAGAGGCCACCAGGGGTTGCGATTAACCATGACAGATCTAGTCGAGGACAATCAACTTGGTGAAATTCCTCGCCCCACTGGCCAGGAGCCACCTCTCCACCCACGACGCCGGCAGCACGGGCGGGAGGCTCTCCTCCTTGTCCTTGTCCTGGAAGGAGGTCGAGAGCGGATGCGAGAAGCTGCTGGGCAGCAGGATCCGGTCGATGTAGAACAAGGAGGCTGGCGCGGAGGCGGGGGGCGTGTGAAAGCATGAGCTGTGGCGGCTTAAGGTGATGAGGTGGTGCCGGGCGGCGGGGCTGGGGACGGGACCGGGGAGGGGAAGGAGGATGAGGTGTGGCTGTGGGGGAACGGAGAGATGGCCGGGAGAGCGGCGACGCGGAGCAGGATGGGATCTACACGAGGCCGTCACTGGGGTTTGTGGCGTGGTGGAGGCGGCTGTGAGGAGGAAAGGAGGAGAGGGCGAGGGAGGGATGGCACCGCCACCGGTGACGGGAAGCTAGGGTTAGAGAGGGGTGGCGGCGTCGATCTGGATCGGGGAGAGAGAGGGAGGCGGCGGGCGGAAGGAAGGGAGGAGAGGTGAGTGAGTTGATCTGGGTAGGGTTTGGTGTGGTGGGTTTCTTCAGATGGATGGATAGATGGACGGTGGGATTGCTAGCAATGGATGGTACGATGTCTGCCATGTCATCGATCCGTGTGACAGGTGGTTCCACCAATCAGAGTCTAGCTTATGTAATTGTGTTGTTTCTCTTTTGTTTCTTTTATATTTTTTACCCTCTTATTTTGGGTAAACACTCAACATATTAGCTTCATGTTGTATGTTTAAGTGACCCAATATTGTGTTCATATGTGTATCTTAGGATTTCAAACAATGATAATATTGTGGTCTTCATTTGCATTGCACACAAAAATCATTTTCCATTTTTTGAGTGCCCAAAATGAGGGTTTTTTGTGAAGAACCTACCAAATAATTGTTGCAAAATTGGATCAAATAATTTTTATTAAATACTAGGCCATATTTAATGCACAATTGACCAAATGGTTGGGTGTCAAATGTTTAGGTCCACCTCCAGTGAAAAAGACAAATTTCTGCCGATTCAGTAGGAAGCGGGTCAAATTTGAACTATGGCTGCCTCATAGTTTGCTATTTATTTATCCAAAAATCATTTCTAGGTACAAAAGTATCTATTTAATTAGAGAAACACCAAAAACATTCCAAGATTCAACCACTAACTAGGAACGATCATTCCCGCCATTTTGACCGCATTTTAAAACGGGCGTAAAAAATTCAAAAAAAATAAAAAATTAGAAAACCTTCGCATTGCGTCATTATATGTGAACAAGTTACCAGGAAAAATAATAAACTTGTAATACGACAATTATTTTAAAAAAGTGTTATCGGAAACGAGCTATCAAGTGTGAAGATTCATGGCTTTCTAGCCAAATGATCAATCTTATGGCCACATTCATGGCATAGTTTGTTCAAATGATGTCATATTGTGCACAAGGGTGAATATTGGAATTCCAAACAATGTTGCCTGAGGGAGTATTCATTTTCTTTGCACGGCAAATTTATTTTTCATTTTTCAAGTGCCCGAAATGAGGTTTTTTTGTGAAGGAACTACCAAATAATTGTTGTAAAAATGGACCAAATAAATTTTCTAAAATACTAGGCCATATTTAGTGCACAATTGACCAAATGGTTTGGTTTCAAAAGCCTTGATCCACCTCTGGTGAAAAAGACAAATTTCCGCCGATTCAGTAGGAAGCGGGTCAAATTTGAACTGTAGCTGCCTCGTAGTTTGCTCTTTATTTTTTCCAAAAATCATTTCTAGGTACATAAGTATCTATTTAATCAGAGAAACACCAAAAAAAATTCCAAGATTCAACAACTAGCTAGGAACGGCCATTCCCGCTGTTTTGACCGTATTTTGAAACGGGCATAAAAATTCAAAAAATGAAAAAATTTGGAAAACCTTCGCATTGCGTCATTATATGTGATCAAGTTACCAGTAAACATTATAAACTTGTAATACGACAATTATTTTAAAAAAGTGTTCTTAGAAACGAGTTATCAAGTGTGAAGATTCATGGCTTTCAAGCCAAATGATCAATCTTATGGCCACATTCATGCATAGTTTGTTCAAATGATCTCATATTGTGCACAAGGGTGAATATTGGAATTCCAAACAATGTTGCCTAAGGGAGTATTCATTTTCTTTGCACGGAAAATTTATTTTTCATTTTTCGAGTGCCCGAAATGAGGTTTTTTGTGAAGGAACTACCAAATAATTGTTGTAAAAATGGACCAAATCAATTTTCTAAAATACTAGGCCTTATTTAGTGCACAATTGACCAAATGGTTGGGTGTCAAAAGCCTTGATCCACCTCTGGTGAAAAAGACAATTTTTTGCCGATTTAGTAGGAAGCGGGTCAAATTTGAACTATAGCTGCCTCGTAGTTTGCTCTTTATTTTTTCCAAAAATGATTTCTAGGTACATAAGTATCTATTTAATCAGAGAAACACCAAAAAAATCCAAGATTCAACCAATAGCTAGGAACGGCCATTCCCGCCGTTTTGACCGCATTTTGAAACGGGCATAAAAAATTCAAAAAAATGAAAAAAAATGGAAAACCTTCGCATTGCGTCATTATATGTGATCAAGTTACCAGTAAACATTATAAACTTATAATACAACAATTATTTTAAAAAAGTGTTCTCAGAAACAAGTTATCAAGTGTGAAGATTCATGGCTTTCAAGCTAAATGATCAATCTTATGGCCACATTCATGGCATAGTTTGTTCAAATGGTCTCATATTGTGCACAATGGTGCATATTGGAATGACAAACAATGTTGCCTAAGGAAGTTTTCAGTTTCTTTGGGCAGAAATTTCATTTTCTATTTTTCGAGTGCCCAAAATGAGTTTTTTTTGTGAAGGACCTACCAAATATTTGTTGCAAAATTGTACCAAATAAATTTTATAAAATACTAGGACATATTTAATGCAAAATTGACCAAATGGTTGGGTTTCAAAAGCTTTCATCCACCTCTTGTGAAAAAGACAAATTTCTGCCGATTCAGTTGGAAGCGGGTCAAATTTGAACTGCGGCTGCCTCATAGTTTGCTCTTAATTTGTATAAAAAATAATTTATAGGTACATAAGTATCTATTTAATCAGAGAAACACAAAAAAAATTCCAAGATTCAACCACTGGCTTGGAACGGTCAAGCCCTCCGTTTTGACCGCATTTTGAAACGGGCATAAAAAATTCAAAAAATCAAAAATTGGAAAACCTTGGCATTGTGTCATTATATGTGACCAAGTTTCTAGGAAAAATAATAAACTTTTAATACGGAAATTATTTTAAAGAAGTGTTCTCGGAAATGAGCTATCATGCGTGAATATTCAGGCTTTCAAGCCAAATGATCAATCTTATGGCCACATTCATGGCATAGTTTGTTCAAATGATCTCATATTGTGCACAAGGATGCATCTTGGAATTCCAAACAATGCTACCTAAGGGAGTTCTCATTTTCTTTTCACGGAAAATACATTTCCCATTTTTCGAGTGCCCGAATGAGTTTTTTTTGTGAAGGACCTACCATATATTTGTTGCAAAATTGGACCTAATGAATTTTATAAAATAATAAGCCATATTTAATGCACAATTTACAAAATGGTTGGGTGTCAAAATTTTTGATCCACCTCTGGTGAAAAAGACAAATTGTCGCCGATTCAGTAGGAAGCGGGTCAAATTTGAACTGCAGCTGCCTCATAGTTTGGTCTTTATTTGTTCCAAAAATCATTTCTAGGTAAATAAGTATATATTTAATTAGAAATACATGGTTTGATGGCGAGACATCGAGGTTTGGATGGTGGCCGAGGGCCCCAACTGTAGAGTGCATAAGCTCGCATGCCCGACGCATGGTCACCGCATGACCGTGGCGTTGCCATGCGTTCTGGGTGGCCTAGGCATGTCTGGTGGGTTGGGCACTCCCCAGGTAGGTGTTAGGAAGAAAATTACAACATAAGATTCTCATGAGGAGACCGAACTATGCTCAAAGATGAATTAGCAGCCAAGTGTTTGATTAGCGGTACGGGAAATGCACATGGCCAATGGGCGTGAGTTTTCACTGAGGATGATCATATACTAAGAAGAATGTCTTCACAAATTTTTAGGGAAATCAAGAATATATAAATAACACTTCCTTCACAAAGTGCTGCTCTGAACAGAATAGGGAAATGAATATTTTTGAAATATTTTTGAACTAGGCAAGGAAGGTTTTTGACATATTTGATGAAGATATGATCCAAACAATTTATGAGAATTTTTTTGAAATTTTTGGAATAACAGAAATATAGGTTGCTTCACAACCTAGGGCAAAAATTGACACATGGACATGACACATAGGCAAAACTGATGAGATGGTGCCTAGTCATCACAACCCACCACAATTTACAAGTCTATGACCATCTATATTGGTCGTTAACAACTAGAAATAAAGCAGGGACCAGCGATGTTTGCTTTATGACCATTTCGTCTAAGGAAATTACGACCTTTCTGACCAAAATGGTTGCAATGGTTTAGGGTTTGGAGCCCCCCGAACAGCTTTTGACCAATTGGTCTCAAATGGTCATAAATCTATGACCAAATCTTCCAGGGTCACTGACAGAAGGTCACTAGTTGACATATTTCTTGTAGTGTAATAAATATGGCAGAGAAAAAGTTTCAGAACCTAAAGTCTCATGACTCCCACGTGATTATGACGCAACTGCTTCTAGTTGCATTGAGGGGGCTTCTATCGGAAAACGTTCGATTAGCCATTGTGAAGCTATGTGCAATCCTCAATGCAATCTCTCAGAAGGTAATCGATCCAGAAATCATACCAAGGTTAGAGAATGATTCGGTGCAATGTCTTGTCAGTTTCGAGTTGGTGTTCCCACCATCCTTCTTCAATATCATGACGCACGTCCTAGTTCACCTATGCGAAGAGATTGCCATTCTGGGTCCTGTATTTCTACACAATATGTTCCCCTTTGAGAGGTTCATGGGAGTCTTAAAGAAATATGTTCAGAACCATGCTATGCCAGAAGGAAGCATCTCCAAGGGCCATGAAAATGAGGAGGTCATTGAGTTTTGTGTTGACTTTATTCCTGACCTTGAGCCGACTGGTGTTCCTGAATCGCGGCATAAGGGTAGACTGGGTGGAAATGGCACGCTAGGACTAAATTAAATAATATGTACGAACGGGCATTCTCTCCCTCAAGCACACTACATAGTTCTACAAAATTCCTCCTTGGTGGCTCTCTATATTGAGGAACACAAGAATATTCTATGCTCCAAACACCCGGAGCAGTCTGACGACTGGATAACACATGAACAAACGGGGACTTTCCCCGGTTGGTTGCAGACACATGCCATGCATGACGACGTTGTTGAAGATGGCCTGTACTTGTTGTCCCAGTTACCATCTTCGAATATAATGAATTTCAAAGGGTACGAGATAAATGGGAATACATTTTACACGATCACCCAAGATAAATAGAGCACCAACCAAAATAGTGGCGTCCGCTTTGATGCAGCAAGCAAGAGGGGAAAGGACACGTATTATGGTTACATAGAGGAGATATGAGAACTTGAATATGGAAGTGATTTGGAAGGTCCCTTTGTTTCGGTGCGGATGGGTCAATCTGACATGAGGTGGCGTAAAGGAAGACCCACCGTACGGAATGACAATAGTGGATCTCAACAATCTTGTGTACGCAGACAAACCATTCGTCCTAACCAATGATGTGGCACAGGTTTTCTACGTGAAGGACATATCTACCAAGCCGAGAAAAAGAAAATATAAGGTAGCGAATACATTATACGATAAGCCAAACCGCCACATATTTCTTTCATGGAAACGAAACATCGTGGGAGTGGATGACAAGATAGACATGTCAGAAGATTATGAAAAATATCATGAAATTGCTCCCTTCACAAGGAATATTGACCCGGGCATCTAGTTAAATGATGAATTGTCCATGGTTATGGCGCAAAGGGTCACACGCGAAGAAAAAGTTTTACAGCCAAAGATCCCACTCTGGGATGTGAGCGGCTTCACTGTCATCACTTCCTTCTCTGGTGAGTTTCTGGACTTATATATCTAGAAAGTCCCACTTTGGACAAACCGGAGGGAATCTTTGTAATAGTTAGGGTCCTTATTTGCTTTGGCATTTGAAACGTGTACTTAGGTGCTTCGGACAAACATCTTCAATTTCAACCCTTTCTGACTTCATTTGCTATTTGTCATGCATTTACTAATTTTTTGAGCTAAATGACACTGAAATTGAAAAGCACTACAAATGAACTCTGAAAAGGTTGAAAGTTGGGATGGTATCATCATTTCAGCCAAATAGCACGTGCTCAAAAGCTGAGAAGGTTACGGCAAAAACTGGATGCACTTCGTGTACAAAATGGACAATCTCTTTCGAAGTATCAGGTTTCAGACGAAAACTCATCTGTTACAAAGGCATTTCATTTTTGAAAACTTCTTTCAACTCCAGACTTTTTGTGCGTTCAGTATGCACCATTCGAAGCCACGTCATCAATTTTCAACCCTTTCTGACTTCATTTGCTATTTTTCATGCATTTACTGATTTTTTGAGCTAAATGACCCTGAAATTGAAAAGCACTGCAAATGAACTCTGAAAAGGTTGAAAGTTGGAATGGTATCATCATTTCCCCCACATAGCATGTGCAAAAAATTTGAGAGGGTTACGACAAAAACAGGATGCACTTCGTGTACAAAATGGACAATCTCTTTTGAAGTATCATGGTTTTGGGCTAAAACTCATCTGTTAAAAAGGCATTTCATTTTTTTAAACTTATTTCAACTCCAGAATTTTCGTGCGTTCAGTATGCACCATTCGAAGTCATGTCATCAATTTTCAACCATTTCTGACTTCATTTGCTATTTTTCATGCATATACTGATTTTTTGAGCTAAATGACCATGAAACAAATGAACTCCGAAAAGGTTGATAGTTGGCATGGTATCATCATTTCACCCACATAGGATGTGCTTAAAAGGAGAGAGGGTTGCGTCAAAAACTGGATGCACTTCATGTATAAAATGGACAATCTCTTTCGAAGTATCAGGGTTTCAGACGAAAACTCATCTGTTACAAAGGCATTTCATTTTTTTAAATAACCTAAGTATTACCAAATTGAATATAATGATAAAACACAGTAACATTAAATAGAAGAAAAAATAATCACTGAAAAGTCTATTTTTCAAGTAAAGTTATTCACAAACTAGTGATTCACACAAATTTCAAATGATTCAAATTTAAAGAATTCAAATTTGAAAACTACTGGCGCTAATAGAAAGTTTATAGTTTATTTTACCTAAAGCAAAAGATTCACAAAGGAACTCTAAATAAAGCAAAAAAAAACAACTCAGAAATAAAAGAAAATAAATAAAGCAGAAAACAAAAAAAACGCCTACTTGGCCACAACGGCGTGCATACGACTAGAAACCCAACCTGTAGGTTGACCAGGATGCAAGCCTGCAAGGCCCAGTAGGCCCACCAGGGCATCGCAGGAGAGGTAGGCCCAGAAGGCTTGCATTAGAGAGGAGCTCAATGCAGTGCCCTCGTCGGGCTTATAAACTGGTCGCGGCACCCCTCAACTAGCGAGGTGGGACTAAAGATTCACCGCGGTGCGCCGTGCCAGGAACAGGTCTTTAATCCTGGTTGGTGGCTCCAACCGCAACTAAAGACCCCCCCCTTTAGTCCAATCGGGACTAAAGGCCTGCGCTTCCCGCCGCTTGGCCTGGCCAAAATTGACCTTTAGTCCCGGTTGGTGGCTCCAACCAGGACTAAAGGCCCCTCCTATATGAGCAGCACTTAATTCTTTTTCACTTTCGTTGTGCTTCTTTGTCTCTTCGACCACTACGAACAGAGGAGATCGTCGCCGCGCCCGATGCACCGCCTGCCCCGATGCCGTCATCGCCAGCCCCAATGCGCCTCCCATCGTCGCCGCCCCCTCCTCGAGCTCGCATGTCGTCGTCATCGCCATCGCCGATGACTCGCCTCGCCTCGCCGGTTGTCGCCCGCTGTGATCCCCTGCCGCCATGGCCGCCCTCCTATCGATCGAACCAGCACACACACACATTTTCTTATTTTTTGTTTTTCTATTTTTTAGTTTCTATACTTTTAGTTATAGAAATGTTAGATGAATTAGATATATAAATGTTAGATGACTATTTTTTTAGTTTTTTATACTTGTAGTTATAGAAATGTTAGATGAATTTTAGATATATAAATGTTAATTAGATGAATTTTGACATTTGTTTTCACTAGATGATTAGATGTATAATGAAAAAAGTTTAAATGTTGCATATTTGATGATGCAACATTTGATCCAATGTAACTAGATGCAAGAATTTTGACATATGTCAAAGTTTGATCATATATATGTCAAAGTTTGAATTTTGACATATGCAACATTTGATCATATGTTAAAGTTTGATCATATATGTCAAAATTTGATCAAGTGAAATATGATCAAATATGCAACATTTGATCATACGTCAAAGTTTGAATTTTGACATAGATGCAAGAATGACATAGATGTACATTTGAGAGAAAGTTTGAATTTTGACATCCAATGTAACTAGAATTTTGACATTTGATCCAATGTATAGCAATTAATATTTGCAAAATTTGCATATTTTAATGTTGTATTTACAATTAATTAGTATATATGTATGTATAGTACAATAGATTCTCTTAGTCCTTTAAATCCTACGCGCCGGTCAGGTCGCACGCGCTGCCCGGCCTAACCATCGATTCTTCTTCAACCTACTAGTAAACGTTCTGGGAAATATGGTAATACAATTGGAGTGGTTACTAGGTAAGCTAACCAGCGGAAAAAAATTATATGAGACCAGATCTCATATAAAGCAGGTGAGACCCGTCCTGATGGATGACACGTGGCATTCA
>NC_041383.1:814692679-814697143 GCF_002162155.2 Triticum dicoccoides | reverse complement strand
CGCATCTAATCTCTCCCCCCTGATTTCAGGTGGGGGTGGGGTAAATGCTTTGTGATTTGTGAATGCCACGTGTCATTCATCAGGAAGCGTCTCACCTGCTAATCCGTGAGACCTGGTCTCATAGAATTTTTTTCCCCAACCAGCCCTCCGCTCCGCAAAATCGAGGCAACTTTTTCTTCCACTTGCTAGTAAATTCTTTGGCAAATATAGTAAGAGAACTAAATTAGTTACTGCATGCATGCACTAGTCCCCCGATCGATCAAAGCAGACAAGTTTTACTAGTAAAATAATCTGGTCACATAGTAATCAACAAATAATAATCGCTGGCTTCTAGTAATGGTAATCGTGTTACGAGCAAACTGCAAACTAATGCTTAGTTCCTGCCCTCTACTCGTAAAGGAGGTGGAAAATATGGAACAATAGTAAGCTGATTGTTGATTGTACATTACTTTTGTAATTAAACAATATGAACTCTCTAGTACGTCAATTCCAACAGAAATATAGTAACAAGGCAGAGAAAGCTTGCTCATACGGTGCTTCAGTACGTGTAAGCGAAATTTAAAAAAATATGAAAACTAACTAGCTTAGTGCAAAAAACGATGGTAATTCATTTACTATGATCATGTATGATCGAACTAATTATTATTATTACCTGCAAAAAGAATTAAGTATTATTAGCTATTGAACTAACTTAGTGCAAAAAAGGATGGTAATTTATTTACCATATGTTGTACAGACTGATTACAATATGAGCAGTCTTTTTTCTTTCATCGCCTTCTCTTCTGTGAGATTTAGGTACAATAGGCATCCGTGTTACCTAATTAAACGACCAAGGTACGAGCAGTAATATTCTCACTATGGTTACCATGTTTTTCTATTTTTTACGAGCACGCAAATGAACTAGGCACATGAGTGGTGCGTTCAGATCCAACACGTGCCCCTTAATAGGAAATGCATGCTTTTTATCAATGAACTCCTGCCAATGATAACCGAATGGAGTTTATTACTAGGTTTAGTGGAGCCTTTACGTGCAGGTGGGCTGCTCCACTGTGCGTGCGCTGGTTTGTCTGTCTCCTCCATGCGAGTGCGATGTTCGGCCGGAGCACACAATAGTAATTATGCGCTCAGGCTTAGTTTAGCAAGTCTATATATTTCTATATATATATTTCTATATGTCACGTTGTCTGTTAAAGTATTTAAGAAATTCATGGCTTCATCATTAGCCGGAAGTAAAAAAGCGCATGATGGTACGAAGCTCTCCAAAGTTGTTTTGGAACGGAGTTCCTAATAGGATAATTCGCTTTTTGGTATGAATTTCAGCAAAGGCCTTCCAAATAGCGATATACGGAAGCCTCTTGCTGAACTTCGTACCAAAAAGCAAATTATCCTATCCGGCACTCCGTTCCAAAACAATTTAGAGAGCTTCGTACCATCATGCGCCTGTTACTTCCGGCTAATGATGAAGCCGTGATTTTCTTCAATCCTTTGACACTAGACAACGTTACATATAGAAGAGTAGATGAGATCAGGAAAAATATGGACATTTTCTGCACATCCAGAATGGCGCCATTTTGTTAAATCTCTTAAAGGTTAAGAGAATCCGTTATGATTCTGAATCCTGTTCCTAGCCAGGGACTGAAGGTTCCTTGTATATTAAGAAATCCCAATCCAAACATTTAAAAATGTTACATTTGCATAGAATTTGTTCTCGGCGTTAACGATGCCCTGCCCGCATCCTCGTCGTTGACCCGTTCGCGACGACGTCCAGCTTCAGAGGCACCATGTCCGGGACTGGACTCCGCCGGGCTGGCACTGGGAGGTGCTACCTTCAGGGGCATGCATCTTGGTGAGGAACGCGGGTCCCGTCATCGACCCGGAGCTTCTTTGGTGGCGGGCGCGTGGGCCACATTCGGTGCGGAGGCTGTCGTCCCAGCGGAGGTGGTACGCCACTATGTCAGGGAGGAGGAAGAGCACGTCCGTCGCTACATGGTTGCGTTGGACGTCAAGTTCTCCAATACATGGCAGGTTCTTCAGGGATCTCACCCGAGCTATGATCCTATGATGGTTCCTTCTCTTTGGGTGTCCACCGCGAGTGAACTAGATTATTGGATAGTATGATCTGTATTAGCTAGTGATGTATTCAAGATATATTATTCGATAATATTCGAGATGGTGTATTTGATATTATTTTCGATGATGCATATCAATTATCTGGATTATTCGAGATGCATATTATCTACTATGATTCAGTTTTCCCTTATTGATTGCATGCATGCATTCTAATTTGAATACTAAATTGTTTTATCTTTCTTCTGGATTAGTCAAATAAAAGCTATGGACAATACCGGCAGAGAAGGAGAAGAGGCCCTGTTCGACATCATACGCTCCCCGAGCCTAGATGGGAATGAAGAAGATGACGGCTCGCAATATCTGAACCTACTGGTGAGGGTATGATATTTGATGAAGACGAGCGCATAGATGAAGTCCACAACTTCCATGACGAAGGAAATGTTGTTCTTGAAATAACAAAGACCAACGAGGTATATTTGTATAAGTAGGCATCCGGTGATCATCACATGTTTTAATTGATTTGTATATACATTAATGAATTGATCTTTCTTCTTTTAGCCCTCTGAATCGAGCAAATCTTCTGCAAGCAGCTGGACAGTTCGAGGCCCAGCCAAAAAGTTGAAGGATGGCGTAGAGTACAACATCGATGCCATCAAACCTAATGGCGAACATCGCGAGCTAAGAAGAATGCGGACAAGTTCATTCGTCAATGGGAGTTATTGTAAAGGACCAAATCCCGATCTCCATTCAAGAATGGCAAAAGGCAGTAAAGGAACGTCCAGATGTTACTTTTGTCGATCAAAGAGCAAAAGATCGGCTTTGGGAATCTCTCATGTCACATTTCACCCTACTAGATCATTTCACAGATGCAGATGTGGAGAAAGTCAAGAACACTGGAGAAGGGAAGAGATCACTGGGACGCTTTCGTGAAATTCAAGGAATCGGAAGTATATGGGCCGCGTACGTCAAAGCAGGAAAGAAGACTCCAGAATTCAGGGGAACACTATAGAAAGCAAGAGATCATTGGGACGCTTTCATGAAATTCAAGGAATCAGAAGTAGCTCAGGAACGGTCGAGAAAAAACAAGATTAATGCCACGAAAAAGGAGTGGCACCATAAGATGGGGCTAGGTGGCTACGAGGTGGCCCAGCCTAAGTGATGGACGCAGGGGTCACTCCAGTTACATTGAGTTGGCCCCCCAGGGTCAGTACTTGGTTCTATGCGTATGGGGGGCGTTGGACCCAAAGACAGGCGACGTTTTGGAGCGTGCAAGTCTTAAAGTAGCCGATATGCATTTACTTGTTGCAATAGAAGAGGCTTGAACGGGGGGTGTTCAAGACCAACAGAGAGAACGACGAGCTTACGCGCACCCTGAAGAATCCTGAACACCCGGGAAGAACACGAGGCAAAGGCGTTATTCCGTGGTTTGAGGGGTTTGCGGACTAGAACACCGACTACAGAAGCCGTGCGAGAAAGAAGCAGGAGGAGGAGCAGAAGAGGAGGCTAGAGGAGGAGGAGAGGAAGCAGGAAGCAGACCGCCTTCGCATCGTAGAATCAACACATGTGGAGTTGGCACTCACTTTCCCGCGGCAGCAGCAGCAGATCAACTCACTTAGCCAGGAAAGGGGGTCTCACCAGGGACAACGGCTAGTGGATCCAGCATTGGATAGCACCGTCCCATCCATGCAGTGAAGCAGCGTGGATTCTTCCCCAGGTGATGATGCACTGGTGTATAGATACCCTATGGATGATATCATAGATACGACAGCTTGTGAGGTATACTTTAAAATGAAAAACAAATCCATGAAGGTGACGGACGGCGTTGCTTATACAAATCCCCGTGAAGCAACCTTCATTGCAGTCTTATTCCAGCTGGCTATGCTCGTGTCGGGGTTGATGAAGTGCTAGCAGGATATTCGGGTCTAGAGCTTGACATTCCTGGAGGTGATGACGAGCACACACTGGGAGAGGTCGTACATCGTATCATTCTATGGAGAAAGGATTGCATCGTCTTTTCAAGGCCACCGACACCGCGTCAGCCGGCTCCTCCTTCAAGTCCGCCGCCGCCTCAACAAACTCCCGCTCCTGCAAGTCCGTCGTCGCCTCAGCAGACTCCTGCTCCTCCAAGTCCGTCGCCGCCTCAGCAGACTCTTGCTCCTCCTCGTAAGGCACCACATTAGCCGTCTCCGTTGCCTCAGCGGGCTCCGCCGCCCCAGCAACAGCGGAAGAGAAGCGTCGCAGCTACGTCGGCTAGCGGTAGCACATGAGGCAAGAAATTCAGATAAGGTCCAAGCCTGAATCCTCTTCCGAGGTTACCTTACGACCTGACTGACGAGGAAAACAAAGCCGAAGTGTGAGAACAATTGAGGGCCCATTTTGGACCAAAACTGCCCC
>NC_041383.1:814625595-814692110 GCF_002162155.2 Triticum dicoccoides | reverse complement strand
CCGATCAGCAATTTGTAATAACCGATGATCATACAAGGCATGCTAAAGATGCCGGTATCACTATAGAACAACTCCTAGGCATCGAGGACTGTGAAACGTTTACAAAGGAGCAACTAAAATGGAAATATGTACGCGGCCAACCTATGGTCAAGCCTGAGCAGATCCCAAAGCTCTTACCGAGAATGTAAGAATTGCATCAATGGTACCTGAGAGAAGCAAAGACTACCAATCGAGAGTCCCTCATGGTGAACGTCAAGCTACAGTATTACTACCATAAAAAAGAGTTCTGGGTTGAGTTTGGAGAAATGTATCAGTTACTCAATCAAGAAGATCTCGAAAAATCCCTCGTCAGTTGCTATTGTCTGTAAGTGATTTCTTTCTGTAATTTAAGTCTCTAGCTAGCTGTAGTGCTCGTTCATTACCTGTAATTGTCCTCACTATATATTCTTTCCTGTGGTATGATGCAGAATGAAGATGTATGAAATGAAAAGAGTTGGACGCTATGGCATTGGGTTCATTGGCCCAAATACCATTAATGAAGAGACATTGTCACGTGAATGGGATCGAAAAGACATAAAGAAAATCTTGCTAGATTCTTGGTGCAACTAAATACCCAACCAGAAATACTACTTCCTTACAACTTCGGATGAGTGACTTGTACTACAAATTATGCTTTTGCTTACTAGATGTTAATAAGTGTAGTTGATGAGTTATGCACATGCCCGCTTAATTATACAAATGTGTGCGCATGCAGTTTTCATTGGATCCTGCTAATCATTAAAGTTGGCAAGTAAAAAGTTCAAGTACTGGACTCACTACTTAAAGAGTATAATGACTACGCAATCGTCATGGGGATGGTCGATAGGTAATTTCAATCATTATCGAACTATATGTCGGCCTCTTTAGTTCATTTCCTGATATCAACTAACTAATAACTCCTTTATTCATTTTCTTTGTCCGCGAGCAGGGCCTGGTAAAAGTTCATCAAACAGGTTGAAGGCTCATGGAAACAAATACTCAAATGATGTCGACCCAAGGTAATTAATTAAGTAGCTAGTACTAGCTAGCTACCATCTCTTTAATTCTAACTCCAATACCATTATCATGCTTGATTAATTATTATCTGATTGAATTCTATTCTCGTAAAGACTCTGAAGCAGGCGCCAGGGAATAATTTATGTCCATACTACATTTGCGAGAATATTCGTATGATGGTGTCCGAAAGGAGCAAAACTAATAGACACCAATTGGTACATTTGCCAGAACACTAGTCACAATTTTTACATCATTGTTTAATATACACATATAACTAATACATGCATATTGATCTCCTTCTTTAAAGACGAGGGAGATGCGGGATCAGCTCCTACTAGAGGATCGCGTACGAGCGATTCAATAGGAAATAGTGGGATTTTTGCTCGACCAGGTCATAAATCCCGACGGAGAATTCTATTACAAGCTGCCTGCATGAATGTAATGGTCTGCAAATTATAGGAGAAATTATATGTACCAAATTATATGTGTGTATGTGTGTGAATGGTCATACGAGAAATTCGATGATATATATATGATCGGTTCTACGAGAAATTTTATTTATATATATGCATAACGTGTGCAATATGTAGTAGCGTAAAATATGTTTGAAATGAAAAAGAATTAAATAGAAAACACTAAATTAAAAGGAAAAACAAATCATAAACCCATAAACCCCTAAACCTTTTAGTCGGCCTTTAGTGTCGGTTCGTCGGGGGACCTTTAATCCCCACCCTTTAATACCGGTTGCAGAACCGGTACTGAAGGTCCTTACAAACCGGGACAATAGCCCAATTCTGTACTAGTGTAGAAAGATATGTAGCCGGCGCAAAGGGCCCTGAATAGGATTTGGCCTTTTTAGTGGCTCCTTCAGCAGGGTAGCACATATAAAAGACGTCCGTTCGCATAGGAATCGCGCAACTCGGCCGGCCCATTTGGGTTGACCTTGCGCGAGCAGTCAGCCAACAAATGCTTAAAAAGAAAAGTAAGCGCCAAATGGAATTCGAACTTCAGACCTCCAGTTTCTGCACCCGACAAGCTAGTCACGACCCTTACCAAGCCTTTGTGACATATCTATGGCGCAAATTCAAATGAACTAAAAACCGCTGCGTTAACTGAGCATTACTTAACGACTGTTAACACTTTATTGAAATTTTGAATACTTTTTGACAAACGTGACAAAATTTTTAATTTCCGAACATCCTTTGAAACTGTGAACACATTTTAAATTCCCGAACATTTTTTAAATTTGTACAAAAACGAGAAAAATTGTACATCTTTTGAAAATCTGAACAATTTTCTAAAACACAAATATTTCTGCAATTTTCCGATTTTTTTTGTAAAACGTGTATAATTTTCCAAATTCCATAACATACTTTGAAAACACAAACATTTTTTTAAATGGTGAACAAATTTTAAAACAGGTACTACTTTTGAAAAGCAGACCAAAATTTTTAGTTTGAGAAAATTGGAAAATCCCTAAGATTATTTGAACATGTGAACAAAAAGAACAAATCAAAACATCTTTTGTAAAACGTGACCAAACTTTAAAATTCCAGAACATTTCTGGAAAATGCAAACATTTTTTAAATTGGTGAACAAATTTCTAAAAAAGGTACAACTTCTGAAATGACAGGAACATTTTCTGAAATTTTTTGTAAAACATGAACATTTTCTAAAATTACCATATTTCTTAATATGTGAACAAAAATGGAAAACGTGAAAGTTTTATAAATTTGCGAAATTTATTTATAACAGCAACATTTTTTTTACATTTTTGAACACTTTTCAAAAATAGGAACATGTTTTTCAAATTCGTGAGAATTTTTTTAATTCCAGAACATGATTGAAAAATGTGAAGCCTTTCTGAATTTATGAACAAATTTTGAAACATGAATATGTTTTGAATTGGTGAACAAAATTAGAAAACGGGGACAACATTTTAGATTCAGAACAAAATTTATAAAATGAGAACGAATGGAAAATCCTGACTTGTTTTGGAAATGAGAACAATTTGGGAAAGCTTGCACGTTTTCTGAAATTCCTGAACAATTTCTTTTTTGCATTTGTGAACAACAATAAAGAAAAATGTGAACAATTTTTCATATTCCCAAACAGTTTTTGAATTTGCAAACAAGATTTGAAGAACATGAACATTTATGAAATTTGTGAACAAATTTTCAATATATGGATATTTTTTGAAAATTGTAAACATTTTCTGAATTTGTGAAAAAACATAACATGCAAACATTTTTACAATTTAAAGTTCTATTAGTTTTCGATTTTGAAACATTTTTTGTAAAAGAAACGAACAATATTTGAACCTCCAAACACTTCTAAAAAGACGAACAGAATTTGGAACTTCAAGCATTTTTCAAAAAGATGAACAAAAATTAGAAACCACAAAAGTATTTTGAATTTGTGAACAATTTTTTTTAAAAAGCAGGAACATGTTTGAAATTCCAAACAAATTTTGTAAGCCCGAACAATATTTGAAACTCCCCGAAATTTTTTTGAATGTGTGAATAAATTTTGAAAATGAGAACATTTTTTGAAATTGAGAACAAAAATTTTAAACCACAAACTTTTTTTGAAATTCAGAAAACATTTTTTGAAACCACAAAACCGGAACATTTCCAAAATAAGGAACATATTTAGATTTGGAACAAAACTTGAAAATAGAAACATTTTTTAAAATATGATTTTTTTTAGAATATTGAACAGTTCTGGAAAATGAAATATTAAAATTAAAAATCAAAAAGAAAAACCCGACCACAAACAAGAGGAAAAATAAGAAACAAAAAACCAGAGAAAAAGAAAAAAAAGCGGTTCCAGGAACATTCTGGGAGGTTCCCAAAACCGGAGGGGTAGTGCCAATGCGATCTACTCAAATGGGCCGGCCCGGTAGCGTCAATCGGCCGCTCACCTGTACGTTTCTCCGGCAAGGGAGCTCCGAAGTGGTGCCTTAAGCGCCACTTGGAGCAACCGGCGCCCACGCTCGCCCCCTTCATGGGCCGGCCCACTTTGGATTCTCTTCGTCGCTCCTGCTTCCTTTGCTTGGGCGCTCGGGCTTCTTCCTTCACGTCGAGCGGCAAAAAAGAAGCGCGCCTGTGGATCGAACTCCAGACCTCCCGTTTGATTCTAGCATGCCTAGCTAGCCGAGCTAGCATCCTACATCGCTTTTATCGCAACCCTAGCCTATAACTAGACAGCGGCAAATCATTTTTTCTAAAAAAATATTTTTTTATAATATACGTTGAACAAATTTAGAAATACAGTGAACTTTTTTGTAAGCAAACATTGAACAAATTTCAAATACACAAATGAAAACATTTTGTTGTATGCGTTGAACAATTGTTTAATGTACGATGAACAAATTTTAAGTACGTAATGAACATTTTTTAATATACGTTGAACAATTTCATGATATACGATGAATTGTAATACATGATGAACATTTTCATAAATTCAAAAGGTGAACTATTTCAAAATATATGATGAACATTTTCTCAATACGACCAAAACAAAAAAGAAACCATACTGGAAACGTGGGTGCTTTTATTACCGTTATATTTACTATACAAACACATAAAAGCAGCAATCTAACAACAGCCATAAAATGTCCCGGTTGGCTAGCTGCACTCGAACAAAGGCCGTGGGTATAGAGTTCGACTCCTGCGGAATGCACGTAATTTTTGGACCATTAAAGGAATGAAAAAAAAAGTAAAACGGGCGTGGCCCATGACGGGAGGGGAGTGTGCGCCCGTTTGGGAATCAGCCTATAACGGGCGCTGAGGGCGCCGTTTAGGAAATGCCTCTAACGAGCGGCGGATAGAAAATTACGGAAGACGCTCCTGGGCCAGTCCATTTGAGTAGATCGCATTGGCACTACCCCTCCGGTTTTGGGAACCTCCCTGAACCGTTTTTTCTTTTTCTCCTGTTTTTTCTTCTTATTTTTCCTCTTCTTTATGCTCGGGTTTTTCTTTTTCATTTTTAGTTTAGTTTTTTCTTTTTCCAGAAATGTTCAATATTCGAAAAAAAGTTCAAATTTTGAAAAATGTTTCTGTTTTCAAATTTTGTTCCAAATCTAAAAATGTTACTTATTTTGAAAATGTTCCGTTTTTGTGGTTTCAAAAAATGTTAGTGGTTTCCAATTTTTGTTCTCAATTTCAGAAAATGTTCTCGTTTTCAAAATTTATTCACACATTCAAAAATTATTCAGGGAGTTTTAAATATTGTTCAGGCTTACAAAATTTGTTCGGAATTTCAAACATGTTCCTGCTTTTTTAAAAAAAATCATTGACAAATTCAAAATACTTTTGTGGTTTCTAATTTTTGTTCATCTTTTTGAAAAATGTTTGAAATCCCAAATTCTTTTCAACTTTTTAGAAGTGTTTGGAGGTTCAAATATTGTTCGTTTCTTTTAAAAAAATGTTGCAAAATCGAAAACTAATAGAACTTTAAATTGTAAAAATGTTTGCATGTTATTTTTTTCAAAAATTCAGGAAATGTTTACAATTTTCAAAAAATGTCCCTATATTGAAAATTTGTTCACAAATTTCATAAATGTTCATGTTCTTGAAATTTTGTTTGCAAATTCAAAAACTGTTTGGGAATATGAAAAAATGTTCACATTTTTTAACTTTTGTTCATAAATTCAAAAACATTCTTCGGAAATTTCAGAAAGCCTGCAAGTTTTTCCAAATTGTTCTCATTTCCAAAACAAATAAGAATTTTTGATTCGTTCTCATTTTATAAATTTTGTTCTGAATCTAAAATGTTTTCCCCATTTTCAAATTTTGTCACAAATCCAAAACATATTCAGGTTTCGAAAATTGTTCATAAATTCAGAAAAGGGTTCACGTTTTTTAATTATGTTCATGAATTAAAAAATGCTCACGAATTTTAAAAAATGTTCCTATTTTTTTAAAAGTGTTCAAAAAATGTAAAACAAATGTTCCCGTTGTCAAAACTCTTCGCAAATGTAGAAAACTTTCACGTTTTCCATTTTTGTTCATATATTAAAAAATATGGTAATTTTAGAAAATGTTCTTGTTTTACAAATTTTGTCAGAAAAATTTCCTGGCATTTCAAAAATTGTACCTGTTTTCGAAATTTTTTCAGCAATTTAAAAAAAGTTTCCATTTTCCAGAAATGTTCTGGAATTTTAAAATTTGTTCGCGTTTTACGAAAGATGTTTTGATTTGTTATTTTTGTTTACTTGTTCAAATAATCTTAGGGATTTTCAATTTTTTCTCAGATTAAAAAATTTGGTCTGCTTTTCAAAAGTTGTACCTGTTTGAAAATTTGTTTACCATTTAAAAAATGTTTGTGTTTTCAAAGTATGTTCTCGAATTTGGAAAATTATACACGTTTTACAAAAAAAATCAGAAAATAGCAGAAATATTTGTGTTATAGAAAATTGTTCAGATTTTCTAAAGATGTACAATTTTTCACGTTTTTGTACAAATTTAAAAAAGTTCAGGAATTTAAAATGTATTCACAGTTTCAAAGGATGTTCAGAAATTAAAATTTTGGTCACGTTTGTCAGAAAGTATTCATAATTTCAAAAAAGTATTAACAGTTTTGAAGAAATGCTCAATTTACGCCGCGGGTTCTGGGAAAGGTCCCCAGCCAGTTTTTTCTGGTTTTCAGAAACTTCTAGAAGGTTCCTGAATCATTTTTTATTTTTCGACCTTTTCCTTTCCTTTTTTACTTTTCGCATTTATGTTTATCTTCTTTTTGTATTTTTTTAGTTTAATTTTTTCTTTTTGTTTAACTTTTTTCTTTTGTTTGCCCTTTTGTTTCTTCTTTTTCATGTTTCTTTTTCTGAATATTTCAAATATTTATTCAGAAGTTTATAACATGTTCTTGTTTTGAAAATTTGCTCCCAATTTCAAAAGGTGTTCAGAAATTTCATAAAATGTTCTTGTTTCAAATTTGTTCACAATTGCAAAAAAGTTTGTTTTTCAGAAATTACTTTCAGAAAAATTTCAAAAAATCTTCTTGTTTCCGTATTTCTTTCACAATTTCGAAAAATGTTCGTGTTTTAATAAATGTTCAGTAATTTCAAGAAAATGTTCTCGTTTTTATATTTTGTGTTCATGTTTCAAATAATCTTCCAGAATTTCAAAAAATATCCTGTTTCTGAAAATCTATTCAGAATTTCGTTGTTAAGTTGTTCATGTTTCATAGAATGTACAGGCATGTTTCATAGAATGTACAGGCATTTCAAAAAAATTTCGCAGCATTTCCAAAATTTGTTCAGAATTTCAGAAAAATGTTCATGTTTGAAAAAATAGTTAGGAAATTTTATAAAATGTTTGGTTTTAAGAAAATCGCAATTTCAATTTTTGAAAATGTATTCACGTTTTAGAAAATATTAGATTCGCCAAAAAAAAGTTCGTGTTTTTTAAAGTTTGTTATCAAATTTAAAAAATGTTCTTTTTCCTAAATATATTTACCTTTATGAAAAAAGAAAACCATGCTGGAAATTTCCAAAAAAAAAAGAAATCGTCGCCTATAGTTTACATTAACTGAGGCGGCATTTTATGCAAAACATGTCTATGAACACATTGTCTATCGACGTGGTTCAGTCACTTGAGGTCTTGTGTTCGAAGCTCCACACACACGTTTTTGGGATTTGTTTTTCAGTTTTTCCGTTACCATGTGCTTGTTTCAAATGCTGCGTTGCAAATCTGCAACCACAATTAGCTTGTCACACTGGTTAGCTCCGTGGTTGTCTTTGGCGCTGGTCGGGGGTTTGATTCCCACCATGGCGGTATTTTTTTAGACAGCTACTTTTTTGTTGATTTTTAACTGTGCGTTCAAAGGAAATGTGCGCGGCCCAAAAACTCCGCCAAGGACGCGTGTCCGTGCGAAAGCGCAGCAATTTGACGCAGAACGCGTCAAATAGGACCTCCCGGAAATTCCATCCGGCAGTTCCTCCCACTGGACTGAGATGGCCCCCCTGGATTCTGGGGCCTGGGATGGTCACCCCGCTCGCCCCCAGGCCGGGCCTGGTCGCAGCCCGTGAAGCATTTATCTAGGTGCTAATCGTATCAGGACAAGCCTCTGGATGTGTACGAACCTTGGATGTGCAGTTTCACTTTCACCGCAAGACAAACTTGGTTGGTCGCCCTACCACATGCCGTGCCCTAATTAACAAACCAGACTGACACAGACAAATTGGTGTCAGCTGCCAGTTGTACATTGGTTGCCCCTACTTGTTAATTACTGCCACCATGCCACACATCACACCGGCTCATGCATTACTGTAGCATCTTCCGATGCTAATTGGTGTCAGCTGCCACTGCCAATTGTAAAACGAGTCGAACCAACCAGGAGCCAGCGATACACCCGAGGTACGTAGCCGACTACATGCCATGGTCTGACACATAACACTACCTCTTGGATTTACTATGCAGTACTCCTTCTCTTTTCCTGTTTTTGTTTATTCTGGGCATTAGCTTTGTCTTCAGCCAAACTTTGCTAACATCAACCAAACTCATAGAAAAAGGTATTAACATTCACGATACCAAATCGATACACTCGATTCATCATTGGATATATTTTCACATCATATCTATTTGGTGTTGTAAATGTTCATATTGTTGTCTATGACCAAAAAAAATAAATCCTGCCCATGCTCGCGAAGGTAGACATGTACCTCGCTGGGTGGGCGGCACGCCTACTCTCGCCGGCCGGCCGTTTGGTCCTCATCAACGGGGTCCTGGATGCGCTGCCAACATACGCAATGGCGGCGCTGCTGCTTCCTCCTTTGGTGGTTCACGCTCTGGACGCCCTGCGCCGCTCCTTCCTCTGGAACGTGGCTGAGCGGGCCTCGGGGGCCCAATGCTTGGTCACGTGGGAACGAGTGTGCAGGGCCAAAAGTGAAGGAGGCCTTGACGTTCGCGACCTCGCCACCCGGAACGCATGCCTCCTCCTGAAGATGCTTCATCGCCTCCACACGACGCGCCGGCCGCATTGGGCGGCCTGGATCTGGAGCAGCGCGGACGGGCGCTCCATCCTCAAACGCGGCGAGCTGGCACATGGAGAACACCGCGCCTCGGTGGCGAAACTGCTCCCGCTCTACCGCACAATCTCCAGGGTGGCGGTCGGGGACGGCCGGGCCTGCTCTTTCTGGTGGGATTCCTGGCTTCCCTGTGGGCCTGTGGCGGTGGCGTACCCCGCCCTTTCCTCACATGCCACGGACGACGAGGCGACCATTTGGCAGGTCCGCCGGCGTGGCCTGGCCGGTTGTCTGGTCCCCAGACTGACCAGGGCGGCGAGCGTGAACTGCAGGCCGTATCGGCTCTCCTGGTGGCGGCTCCCCCCGGTGTGGGGGAGGACACGAGGCAACTGCGGCATGTTGCGGTGCCCCGCAATGCTCTGTCGTCGAGTGCCGCGTACCGACTACTGCGTTTTGGCGGGGTGCGGGCTGGCTTCGCGGACATGATCTGGGGCGCGCGGATCCCCTCGCGTGTGCAGTTCTTCAGCTGGTTGCTGGTCCAGAGGCGTATACACACTAGAGACGTCTTGCTTCGCAAGTGCATCGTCGCCGCAGTGCACGCCGGCTGCCCGCTGTGCGCTGCGCCCCTGGAAACGGCCGCCCACATGCTCTTCGCCTGCCCGTTCGCGGGGTCCTTCTGGAACAAGCTGGGCGTCAACACTGATGGGGTCAGGGTGTGCGAGCTGCCTCGCCTTGCCACCGTGGTGGGTGCGGTGACTGGATCGGCAGTGGAGTTCGCTCTACTGTGCTGCTGGCAACTCTGGAAACACAGGAACGTTGTGGTCTTCCAGCGGCAGCAGCCGTCTTTGCAGCGTGAGTCCCGTGAGGACGCCGCTCTATGGCATGCTCGGCTTCCTGAGAGTCGGAGGGGGCATGTCGAAACTTGGCTACAGGCCCTTTCAGTCTAGATAGTGTGTGTCCCGTGAAAAACCTCCCTCCCTCTTCCTTTTCTCGATGTGTACTCGGGCATCTCTAAAAACACTTCTCTGGGGTTCTCCCCTGATCATCAAATATATTCAGGTGGGGGAAACTCTACCCCCCGGTGACCATTCAAAAAAAAAAACTCGGAAAGTTTGACTTTGGTCAAATATTAGAGGGGATTAAATGAAAGCAGAGGGATCACCGTCTTTCATGCTACTCCCTTCGTTTCTAAATATAAGTTCTTTTAGAGATTTTAAGACGGACTATACAGATGTATAAACATATTTGAAAGTGTAGATTCACTCATTTACTTCGCATGTAGTCCATGTTGAAATCTTTAAAAAGACTTATATTTACAATCAGAGGAAGTAGTAAGTAACCGGTATTAGCTATCAGTTGTAAATTGTGATGAGCATATATTGGTCCTGCCATATCTGTCGTAAGCCAGAGCTACTTGCTAGTGTCAGGTCACTATGTGGTATCTTTTGTCAACAACCACGACCTGGTTTACGTACTACTATAGTTGGCTTGATTCGATTTAAAGCAACCTATAACGATTGTGTATTAATTGTTCGGGATAGGCTAGGCTGTAAAATGTATAACAAACGTCGCCATGGAAAACCCTAGACCTACATACTACCCTATATCCAAGAACTGAGTCGAACACAGGGCCGCTCACTTGATCAGCCGAGGCAAGCGACCAATTTGCAACTTTCGCAAATTAATACGCTTTGGATGTTAGGTTTTGGTGCGATGTCTGTTTGGTATTAGGCTCGAACATTCGGCACCCCTGCATCAAGGGGATAGGAGTAGCGACAGATGTCGTCTAAGATGGTGGCTTCAGGCCTACTGATCTAATGCTTTGTAAGTTCTCTAAGAATAATTAATAAAATGGTTGCATGCATCGTCCAGATGCAGAGGCCGAGGGTAATCCTTCTTTTCTAAAACAAATGGGTGAAAGTCAACAAGGAGGGAGTCTGCAATTCCCTGATTTTGGCACTAAGATTTGAATGGATTTGTAGATTAAGTGATTGCACTTCTCTGCCTAACCATAAAGATCTCTCAACAACACATAAGCTCAACTCTATGTCAATTCCCGATCCACGTGAGAGGCCTAAATAAAAAGCTTTGCACAAAACCCTCTCATCTTGGGACTAATTGTGATTATAAACGCGTCATATATTCTTGCATGTACTACATTAAATGGAACATACATGGAAGTACATACACCCTCCGTTTTTTTAACTTCGCGCATAAGATTTGTCTGAAGTCAAATTTCATAAAGTTTGACCATGTTTGTGAAAAAAAGTATCAACATTCACAATACCAAATCAGTATTATTAGATGCATCATTGAATTAATTTTTGTATTCTAAAATTTTAATTTTGGTAGATGTTGATAATTTTTAGAGAAAAATATACTTTTCGTACATCAATTGTTGGGGGAGTCTAGATTTAGTCCCTCAACTATGAAACCGAACAACTTGCAACTTGAACTTTTAATACCGGACAAATTTCGTCCCTTGACACAACTAAAGCGGTTTTTAAGCTAACTTGGCATGTTTTTGACCGGTCATGGTCCAGGTAGTAGTATTTCTCTATTCTCTAGCGGGCATTTCATAGCAGTTGGAGTGCACCGGCTGCACAAGCGTTGTGGTGGCATGCTATGATGCCATCGGCGATGACGTCGAGCTAGCGCTGGCTCTGAAGCGTGCGTGTCTCAGTTGCTGTGCTGGCCGAAGGGAATCATGTTGTAACTCATCGGGAGTAGCACGGTTTGCCAACAGCGACATAGGCCCCCTCCACGTGTCGCCATGTCTCGGCGCTCCATCTTGTCGTCGTAGTAAACCATGCCAAAGGAAGCGACGTCGGAGGCCCTAAATCGCTAACGCCCAAATCGACTTCCTCAATTTCGGTGACAGTCGCCGCACGACGATCTCCTCCTTCTGCAAGCTCTGTTCTCCCTATCGGCTTCCTAAGCTCCCTGTGGTCCTATCGAAGCCTCACACGTCCTCCCCAAGAAGCCCCTCGTCCATGAGCTCACCTAGCCACGAGCATGACAAACCCGTGCTTCGCCGCCCCGACGCAGCCGTCGCTCCGGTGCTTATCCGCCGCACGCGCTTGTGTGTTATATGTGAGCCCCTGGTCCTTTCTCCCCTCTCCCCGAGCCTCCCCATGCCATATAGCTCGCTGCCCACATAGCACCGACCATCGCCTCCATGGGACATCGTCGCTGGCGAAGCTTCAGCCACCCACGTGCCCATGCTTGCTTTACCGTCTCCTTTGCCAGGTTGGCGTGGACCGGTCAAAACCAGTCAAAAACCAAGCCAAGTCAGCAGGGGAACCAAGTCGGCTGATACGAGGGACGAAATTTGTATGGTATGAAAAGTCCGAGATGCAAGTTGTCCCATTTCGTAGTTGAGGGACAAAATCTAGACTCCACCAAGAGTTGAGGGACGAAAAATGTACTTTTCTCTAATTTTAAATATAAATTTAATCAAAGTTTATAAAGTTTGACTTCACATAAATCTTTTTATGCAGAGTAAAGAAAGAACCAGAAGGAGCACGTGGGATAAAAATGTGTACATATGTGATTTGATAAAATTGTCCTTAACTTATGCATGCAATGCAAAATACCTAGATTTGCAAACCGAGCGAGCTTAGATGGTTAGATATTTCTTGTGGTGGAACTAGCCCATCATGGTTCATAGTCCTAAGGCCTTATTTGGTTTGGAGGAATTTCATAGGACTTTTATACGATAGGATTCTTATAGGAAATTTTTCTTAAAGCCTATTAATTCATAGGAATGAATTTTTATTCCTACATAGAATTGGTTCCTATCCTTCACACTTTAAAGTAAAATAAATATGAATCTAGACTCACTGGAAAAAAATCATATTATGTGAAACTCATAGGATTTGAGAGACTTGTCATCTCATTTCCTACAAGTTTTCTATTTCTATGATAATGGTATATCGTATGAACCAAAAGAAGCCTAATTTGACACTCGTGCATGCATTTTTCTGAATTTATTTCAGACTTTCTGGTGATGTTCATTCAGTGCGAGACATCTCCCTAATTTAAAGATGTTGTGCCGGTTCAGTATTTCAAAGGTACTCAGGCGTTCATAGGCATCTCCCTAATTTAAATATATGTACCCTCCTTTCCATCTATAATCATACGAGACAGACGTACAGATCGATAACTGGTAGATAGCGATGGCGCCCGTGAGCAACAGGATGTTCCTGCCCACGGCGGCGTCCTGGGAGGCGACGGTGAGGCCATCCTTCGTGCGCGACGAGGACGAGCGGCCTAAGGTGGCGCACGACCACTTCAGCGACGCGGTGCCGGTCATCTCGCTCCAGGGCATCGACGGCGTGTGCCGGGCCGAGATCCGGGACCGCGTGGCCGCTGCCTGCGAGGATTGGGGCCTCTTCCAGGTGGTGGACCACGGCGTGGATGCCGACCTCGCAGCCGACATGGCGCGTCTGTCCCGCGAGTTCTTCGCGCTGCCTGCCGAGGACAAGGTCCGGTACGACATGTCCGGCGGCAAGAAGGGCGGCTTCATCGTCTCCAGCCACCTCCAGGTACACACACGCGTACATGCATGCCACATACTAATATACACGACAAATTGATCAGAAAAACTCACAAGAATTTCATTGGTTCGTGTGGCGACGCAAGCAGGGCGAGGCGGTGCAGGACTGGAGGGAGCTAGTGACCTACTTCTCCTACCCGGTGAAGGCACGGGACTACGGGCGTTGGCCGGAGAAGCCGGCGGGGTGGCGCGCGGTAGTGGAGCGGTACAGCGAGCGGCTGATGGAGCTGTCGTGCAAGCTGCTGGGCGTGCTCTCGGAGGCGATGGGCCTGGAGACGGAGTCCCTGGCCAAGGCGTGCGTGGACATGGACCAGAAGGTGGTGGTCAACTTCTACCCGCGGTGTCCCCAGCCCGAGCTCACCCTGGGCGTCAAGCGCCACACCGACCCCGGCACCATCACCCTCCTCCTCCAGGACCTAGTCGGCGGCCTGCAGGCCACCCGCGACGGCGGCAAGACCTGGATCACCGTCCAGCCCGTCTCCGGCGCATTCGTCGTCAACCTCGGCGACCACGGCCATGTCGGTAGCACAGCAGTATTCTCTAATCTATCATTGGCTGATCTAGCACCGGTTCAGCACTCTTGGTTGTGACTATAATTGCATGTGCTTAAAATTCTTTTGCGTGCAGTACTTGAGCAACGGGCGGTTCAAGAACGCTGACCACCGCGCGGTGGTGAACGGGGAGAGCAGCAGGCTGTCCATCGCGACGTTCCAGAACCCGGCGCCCGACGCGAGGGTGTGGCCGCTGGCGGTGAAGGAGGGGGAGGAGACCATACTGGAGGATCCCATCACCTTCGCGGAAATGTACCGCCGCAAGATGGAGGGCGACCTCGACCGCGCAAGCCGCAAGAAGCAGGCGAAGGACCAGCTGAACTAAAGCAGCAGAAGCAGCAGTCTCTCAACGAAACTTGCATAGACCATTAATTCCGGCGGTGTGCTGTTAAATAATTCGATTTGATTAACCCAGCAGTGTGGGGGGTACATCAATCACGACGGGTTTTTGCTTTCACTGAGATTTTGATGAATTTACCGGAATTTCAATAATTTCATTAATTGGACGGTCAAAGTATTTTAGTCATTTCAGCTATAAGCAAGAATTCATTTTTTTCAAAAAATATTTCCAAAAAATAACAAATACTTTTTTGAATTTCAAGCCAACAGTTCGGTCCTCTGGCCGAAATGCAACCGGCATAGCTGAAATCTAGTAATTCTGGTAGGAGCTAAAATATTCCTGAAACTAAGATTTAAAACCACTACTATAGAATAAACGTCTACGCCAAGTGCTTCCAGTTTAAATCCACTGGAACTCGGCAAACACTGCGAAAGCCAAATACACTTCTAGGCAAAGAGTAGGACACGACACAGACATGCCCTGGCCGAGAACCTGGTAAAAGTGGCACGTCTGTGGCGTTGTGCCAGTGAGTTGTTGTTCTAGCGGTTGATCACGTCTTCCAACCAAGCTGTTTGCTAGCAACTGATGGCATGGAGTGTCTCCGTCGGATTGGCGCGGCGCGTGACAAAGGGTCAGCCGCCGTGTTGTCGGCGATTTCGTGTGGCGGACTGTGCACTTCAGGCCGAGCAGCTTGGTGGAGACCTTCTGCTGCTAAGGTGTAGTAAGACGCTGCTCGCCTAAGTGCGCCCCGCTGGTCGGTGTGGATCACAAACTCTGCATGTTGGAGGTAGGGCCTCCATTGATCTACCGCCATGTACTCCTTTCGTATGTCGACAGGCCTTGATAGCGTGAGCTAAGAGCTTTGCTCATCGAGGCTATATGGTGTTCAGCTTTTTGCAAAATTGTATCAAGGCCGGCGGAGAAATCTAGCAGCGCTTGAAGAGCTGATGTTTGAGCAGGCGTAAGGCTATCTCTTTGCTGGTGTCCAAACGATGTGCACGCCTTTCTTGTGGCGGTTGAAGAGGGGGCGGGGCAAGATATCAAAGTTCTTGATAAAATGGCAGTAATAGCCCATGAGGCTCGAGAAGCTACAAACGCCCTTGACACCAGTTGGGGCAGTCCATTGGGCTACTGCACGAATCTTGGCAGGTTCGGTGGCGAAACCTTTGCTCGCTGATTACGTGCCACAAGTAGGAAAGTCACTGATGTTCAAAAGCGCTCCTGGCATGTTTCACCTTCCAGTGATCTCAGTGAAGCAGCTCGAGCACTTGTTGCAGATGCCGGACATGGTCTTCAAGTCTCTTGTTGTACGCCAGAATATGGTCGAAGATCACCATAACGCAAATGCAAAGGAGAGGCCGCACGGTGTCATTCATAGAACCGACGAAGGTTGCTCGTTGGCCAAAGTGGCTGAATGATACAAATTTGTATTCGAAGTGCCGAGTGCGTATGAAATCCGGTCTTGTGGTCTTCTTCTTCGGCAAGTCGAATGTGGTGGTAGTTAGCATGGAGATCGAGCTTGGGGAACCACACATCGCCATGTAGCTCATCCAACAACTCTTGGATGACTAACACCGGGTACTTGCCGATGTAGAGGGCATTCAAATGCCTATAGTTGACGCTGGATGACCAGAAAGAAAAATGGCTCGTGCTTCGCTGAATGATGCATGTGCCTAGAAGTTCTACCGCCTTGGCCTTGATTTCGACCTTGTGATGCCTCTTATGGCCGTAGGGCCGTATATTCACAGGTTGTGCCCCGGGAATGAGGGCACCATGGTGGTCGCAGGCGCGCTGCATGGGATGGCTTACCGGTTCATTGAAGACGTCACTGAACGCGTCAAGCACGCGATAGATGCATGCTGGCAGTGGCGTGACAATGTCGTCCTCCATGGTGATCGTCCACATGTGGACGACGTGTGTGATCGTGCCCTTGCTACAGAGACCTTGAAGTTGAATGACGTTGATAATGAGCAACGTCTAGGACGTCGCGCAATGGTCGTGGAGACACACCAGCATGTCCGTTGTGGGGATTTCGTTCGCCTTGGCGAGCTAGTCGACTATCATCGGGCTTTGCCCCTTGATCCAATCTATTCCTAGGATGGCGTCACAGGTGCCAAGCACGAGCACTTTCATGTCGTTTGGCGAAATGGTGGTCTTGAGAGCACCACGCGGAGTGCGACACACTAGACGAACACGTGAGTTCCCTACCGTCCATCACACGTACATTGTACTCGCGTGAGAGAGGTTCGACGCGGGGTGATGGTCTACGCGATCTGCTGGTTGATGAATGAGGTAGAGCTACTGCAGTTGACCTGCATGAGCACTTCTCCGCCGGCCTTGGATCGAGGCATGAAGTTTGAACGTCTTGGAGGAAACTCTGTCCGTTAGGGCGATCACGAGATCTCCATGACAGCACCATCAACGACCTCTAAAGATGGTGTAGCTTGTTGGTCCATCATTGTGTCGATGCCAAAAAGTTCCAAGAGGTCCTCGACGAAGTGCAATTGGACCGACGTCCGGCAGATGTGCTCGTGGCCCCAATGCTCGCCGCACTTGAAACAGAGACCACAGGCGCAGTTTCTTGAGTTTCACGGTGTCGGCACGAGCAACTTTTGTGTCACGGGCACAGACTATGGAGCCAGGCATGGCGGCGGTGGTGGCAGAGGAAGCGCTGCATCAGAGCATGCTTGGGCTTTGGGCGGCCATGATGTATATTGCCGCAGCGTTTCTGTATACATGCCGTCCGTGGCTTGCTCTTAGAGCAGCACCAGTGCATACGTTGTGTCCATGTCCGGAGGCCGTCGTACCATGACAAAAATTCGGATGCCCACCTGCCGTCCTTCCACATAACGAGTAAGAAAATAGAATTGGTGAATTGAATCTGAATGGGAACTCAAATGGTTAAAAATAAGTTCAAAATACTCTATGAAATCAGCGAAAGTGGACATTTGCCAGCCTATGTAAAACTGATGGTTTAAAAGTTGGTGGCGTCCAAGGCCGAAACGATTGTAGAAAAGCAAAAAAAGAAAAATGATTCCCAATCAAACCACTAGCTTTTGCTAGATTGATTGCAATTTGCAACCAAATGAATAGTGGCTCAGGGGGCGGCACAGACAACTGATCTTATTATTGTGAAGAATTAACTAACACAAGGTATATCGGACCGAAACAAACTAATAAGAGACGACAAAGATCCATGATAAACCATCACGTTGCATAAGCCGATGGCAACAACCTGGGCATTGGCTGAACCAGTAGGGGAACAGCCCGCTGCAGGGTGAGACCGTAGGCCTCCTCCATGTCGAGTTTGTCGGGAGTCATGCCATTAACCAAGGACAAGTCGAACGCGTGCACCAGCGTGGCGGTCATGAGCGTGACGATCCTAAGGCCCCAGCTAAGACCCGCACACATCCTCCGCCCTGCCCCAAACGGAATAAGCTCGTAGTCTCCTCCCTTGACGTCCACCGTCTCGTGCGACCCGCCAGGGAGGAAGCGTGCGGGCCTAAACTCCAGAGCATCAGCCCCCCACGAGGCTGGATCACGGCTGATGGCCCACACATTGACGAGGAGGGTGGTGCCCTTGGCGACGTGATAGCCATCCACCTCGCAGTCCTCAGCGGCCACACGGGGAAGGGAGAGCGGCGTCGACGGGTGCAGACGGAACGTCTCCTTGATGACAGCGGTGAGGAAGGTGAGGCGTGGCAGGTCGGCTTCCGTGACGAGACGGGAGGTTCCCACGACGTCGTCAACCTCACGCTGGAGCTGCTTGAGGGTGTCGGGGTGCCGTATCAGCTCCGCCAGCGCCCACTCCACTGTGCTTGATGTCGTGTCCGTCCCGGCGGTGAGCAAATTCTGAAATAATAAGCATGTGCATTCGGTTAAGGTTTGTCTAAGGGCTTATAGATGCGATATAGTTATGTCCATCATCATTAGATTGTATGTGAAGATGCCTGTGGTTTAAAAAAAATATTAATTAATGAGGCAAGTATATTTTTCGTCCTCGAACTCTTTCGAGAGTTTAGAAATCATCCCCAAACTTAAAACCGAATAGTTTTCGTCCCTCAACTATCAAAATCGGATAGTTTTCATCCCTCAACTATCATCCGAGTGAAGAAGTTATACGAGACTTAGACGAGACCTAGTAAATCTGTAATATAAATCCAAAAATCATGAAAACAAACAGATAGAACACATGGAAACGAATATTCAGTTTCTCTACACTTACCAGGAGAAGAGCCTTGATGTTGGTCTCGGTGAATTTGATCCCGTCTTCCCCGGCGTCAGCGTGCAGCGGCTGTCGCATCTTGGCCAGCATGATGCTCAGCAGGTCCTTCCCTTCCTCCTCCCCAGCAAGGTGTTCTCTCTCGCTGATGAATCCATCCATGATGCGGTCGTACCGGCGGTGGAGGTGCTTCATCTTGGCCACGACGCCTTGAGGGTCGAGCCAGCGGAGCGCGGGCACGAAGTCGCCGATGTTAAAGGCGCCGGCGAGCTGCATGAGCTCGACCACCATGCCCTTGAATTCCCTGGCGCTCTCGCCAACGCCGTCGCCAACGACGCGCCGCCCCACGGCCGCCCGCGCGAGCGCGTTGGTGGCGCACACGTTGGCCTCCTGCCCGATGGCCACCCCCTGAGCCGGCGAGGAGGAGGCTGACAGCAGGTGGGTGACCATGAGTCGGGCCTCATCCTGGCGGACGGAGCGGAGGGCGTCGAGCGCGCGGGCAGAGAAGAGGTGGAGCGCACAGAGCATACGGAGGGCGCGCCAGCGGGCGCCGTAGGGCGCGAAGACGAGGTCTTGGTAGTTGTAGGCGACGTGCTCCGCGCCGGAGTTTGGCGGGCGGTCGCTGAAGTTGGCGTCATGGGCGCGGAGGAAGCTACCGGCGACCTTGGCAGAGGCCGCCACCACGAGCTCGGCGCTGCCGAAGCGGAGGCGGAACAGCGGCCCGTGCTGGCGCGCGAGGGCCGCCATGGTGTGGTGCGGCTTGGCCCCCAGCTGCGGCAGGTTGCCCAGCACCGGCCAGCCCCTCGGCCCCGGCGGCAGCGGCAGCTTTGCTCCGCTGCCATGGCTGCGGAGGTAACAGACGGCAGCGACGGCCACGGCGGCGAGGGAGGCGAGGAGTAGGAGTAAGTCGTGGTCCATGGTTGGTTTGTTTGTTCGTTCACTGTGGATGGGATTGGGATGCGTATAGATGTCAAAGAAGTGAGTGCGTTCCGTATATCCTAGCCGCTCGTTTTCGTCGGGATTGCCAGAGTCGTCACGTGGTCGATGAGTCAACGATTATCAGTTTATCACTTGTAGCGCCATGTCCGGACCCTGTCGTCTTCTTCCCAACAGCTCGAGAGAAAAAAGGGCGATCTTGGCGACGACGATGAAGCCACGGCCTCCCCCCTCTGTCCGCTGCTCCGGCGGCGGATGAAGGGGAGGATCCCGTTCCTCTGGGGTGAAGATCGAATAAATCTGCTTCGGCTTCTTTCTCTTCATGATGATAATTTTTATAACGACGTTGAGAAGGTGGTAGCCCCGTCTTCTTGCCAGTTATTTCAGACAGTGAGATCTATTGTTTTTTGTGTTGTTCGTGGCTTCCATCTCTCGCAGAGGTGTCATCGGTCAGGACAAGATGATGATCCAGAAACGAGTTTTGTGATCCAACGACGGCGGTTCCAATGTTCTCCCCCGACTTCATCGGTGGGAATCGATGGATCCAGATCTAGGCCAGCATGGGGATGATCGCCGACCGACATGCCACGGCTACAAGGGCCTTGCTGCATGTAGCAGGTCAGTTCATCGGTTATGAAAGCCATTTTGGCGATGCTGCTGCCCTGGATCTTGAGATGTTGGAGGCTTCGTTTCTCTCCTAGTGAGCGCTTTGGTGACACTGGAGTGTGGAGCCAGCTGTTGGTTTCTATGTGTGCAGAGATCTCTTTTGAATGTTTTGTAAATTTTATTTTCTTGCACTAGTAGAAAACAGTGCATCAGTCTCGGTTTCAGATGGCCTTTAGTCCAGGTTTTGCAACCGGGACAAAACGGTCGGGACTAATGCCCATCACTTTTTGTCCCGGTTGGCTTACGAACTGGGACTAAAGGTGCTCCACGTGGGCGCTGTGCGCCCAGGCAGGAGGACCTTTAGTCTCGGTTGGTAACACCGACCGGGACTAAAAGGCAACCATGCGTCAGCAGTTGCCAGACGCTGTTTTTTTGAAAGGAAGGGTTTAGGGGTTTTGAATGGTTAAGGGGTTTTCATACTGTGTTTCCCCTTTTTATTTTTGTGTTTACCCTTCGATTCTTTTACATTTAGGGTTTAATTTTTATTTAATGTTTTCCATTCTACTCGACGCTAACTACTACATATAGCAATGAGGGAACTGTCGGTGCCAAAACTGGCGGATCTCAGGTAGGGGGTCCCGAACTGTGCATCTAAGGCTAATGATAACAGTAGACTGGGGACATGATGTTTACCCAGGTTCGGGCCTTCTCGATGGAGGTAATACCCTACTTTCTACTTGATTAATCTTGATGATATGGGTATTACAAGAGTTGATTTACCACGAGATCGGAGAGGCTAAACCCTAGAAGCTAGCCTATGGTATGATTGTTGTTATGTCCTACGGACTAAACCCTCCAGTTTATATAGACACCGGAGGGGGCTAGGGTTACACAGAGTCGGTTACAGAGAAGGAGATCTACATCCGAATCGCCAAGCTTGCCTTCCACGCCAAGGAGAGTCCCATCCGGACACGGGACAAAGTCTTCAATCTTGTATCTTCATAGTCCAACAGTCCGGCCAAAGTATATAGTCCGGCAGTCCGGATAACCCCTTATCCTGGACTCCCTCAGTAGCCCCTGAACCAGGCTTCAATGACGACGAGTCCAGCGCATAGATTGTCTCCGGCATTGCGAGGCGGGTTCCATTTCTGAATACTCCAAGATAAATTCTGAACACAAGAACCGTGTCCGACTCTGCAAGATAAATTCCATATACCACCGTAAAGAGGATAATAACCCACGAATCTAATCTGCTGACAACTCTTTGAAACGTGACATCACGCCACGGTCCGACTCTTATTCGAACCGTTTTTTACAACCGGCTACCGCGCACATTACGAGGCGGTTCCATTGGCACGTCTTGTCGAAGCAGAGATCATGTCCCTCTTATTATAGGATCCTCATCAATACGGGTATGGGTAATCCAACCCGTGCCTGTTGGCATGACTTCGTGTTTTTAGGAAAGTCCCGAACGGTTACGCTGGGGACGCTTGATATTCTTCCCCCTTTATAGAGGGGTCAAGGCCTATCCCTCTATCTCCACGCTTGCGCTTTCTCGCACCTCGAGTTCCAACACCCAAAGCTCAAGCTTAAGCACCCCGGATCTTCGATCATGTCCGGATCTGACCATCAAGGCCGGTGGATGGCTTCCTCTGTCACAGAGGAGGATTTTGCAAAGCTTAGGGAGGCCGGGTATTTGACCGCCGATGTTAAGCACAGGCTTCCCGCCCCCGAACAGGTTATTCCCACTCCCGAGCCCAACGAGAGCGTCATATTTGTCTCCCACTTCCTCCGGGGCTTGGGCCTTACTCTTGATCCCTTCGTGAGGGGGCTCATGTTCTACTACGGGCTAGATTTCCACGATCTAGCTCCGGATTCCATCCTCCACATCTCGTCGTTTATCGTCGTGTGCGAAGCCTTCCTCCACATCACCCCCACTTCGGCCTATGGCTCAAGAATTTCAATGTGAAGCCGAAGATGATTGAGGGGCGACACGCAGAGTGCGGAGGCGCCACAATAAGCAGGAACGCCGATGCCCCGTGGCCCGAAGGCTCCTTCCCGGAGGTATCTGATCTATGGCAACGGAGGTGGTTCTACGTCAGAGCTCCCCGAGGCTCAAAGTGGGCAGCCGCCCCCGCTTTCCGCTCGGGTCCTCCGCCTCGACTGGCGTCGTGGGCCAACGTGGGATTGAACTGGGGGCCTGCAAACTATGTACCGACGTTGCAGAGCCGCATTCGGGAGCTTCTCGAGAGGGACATTAGTCTTGTCAAAATAATCCAGGTAATGCTAGTTCGGCGGGCCCTGCCGTGCAAACGTGGACCTCTCTGGATGTGGGAGTTCAATCCAGAAGGTCCGCGAACCATTCAGCACTTCTTCGGCATGACGCCCGAAGGAATGTATAAGTTGTTCTTCGGACCACGAATAAAGTGTCTGGACACCACCGAGGATGCGGGCCTGAGTTGCAATCGCCCAGATACCGAAGTAAGTAACCCTATAACCAAACACTTCGCTTATATTTGTCACCGCATTGTTCTGAAAAACTGTCCGCGACCAGGATTGGCTTAGTAAGGCGGAGAGGATCAGTTGTCCGGCCCCGCTTCCTGAAGGCCCGCCCGGTCTGGCAATAGCCAGGATGCTTGAGCGGGCGCTAAGACAAGTGCCATCGGAGAAAGACGAAGGGAGGAGCGGAGAAGCCAAAAGTGAGCCTCATACATTATGCATCCCGTTGACACACGAACACGTCACGTGTACCCTCGACGCCGGGGGTGATGCACCGCAGCTCATGTCGAAGGAGACCCGACCGACAGCGCGATACGCAAGACAGTCGACGGGCGCTTTTGCAGACCCGAAACCCCACACCCCCGGGAGGGATCCCGTCAAGGAGTGCGACGGCTATGGGCTGCCCTAGGTCGATTCGCTCGCCCCTAGAGCCTCGGGATTCGTAGCTCTCAAACACGAAGAACAGCGAAGATCGAGAGAGAAAAACGATGGAGAGATAAAACGTAGATGAAAAAGTAGTATATTGATTTGTTTGATTGTGTGTTGTTTAATCGGCCGTCACCCCCAACATATATAAGAGGCGGCTGGACTTCCCGTACAAGTAAAGGATTCATCTAGGCTTTCCTTACAAGAAAAATTACATCAATTCGCGTCCTAGAGTCCTAGTTCTATTCCAACTCGGATTCAGTCTGAATCTGGCCCAAACTCTGTCTTCCTTCTTGCGCGGGCCGCCGAGCTTGCATATGATCTCCTATCAAGACGGCCCAAATATCAAACTTGTGCAGCTCGATGATACGAACAACTCTCATGTTGATTACTTTTTCAAATAAGGCCATCTTGAATACTCCTCGAGGTCATCTTTACCTTCTAGTCGGACTCGGTCTTGCAGTAGACTGGATTATCCGAGTCTCATAGTGAACTTCTAGGCCATATACTATCTCTGATGATGATGACTCCAAAACCAAAGTTTACCGTCTCGATGATATGCATAACTTCTGTATTGAACACTTCTTCATCCGAGGTCATCTTGATAACCTTTCGAGCACATGTTCAGTTTCACTCGGATTCGAGCTCATCCACTCGGATATTAGAGACTTTCACTCGGACCATACGACTGGACTTTTTCACTCGGAAAATAATCTTTCACTCGGATGACTATATTTTTATTCGGATAATAATAAGTTCATCCACTCGACCGGTAATTTTCATTCGACCGGTAAATTTTCACTCGGATGATAAGCTTTTTATCGATCGGTAAGTTTTTACTCGAAAGTTAAGCTTTCACTCGACCGGTAAGTTTTCACTCGGACGGCAAGCTTTTCACTCGACCGAAAACGTAGGCTGATCTTGATTTGTCTCCTCAGGTCCCATACGACCTCGGATTGAGACGAATTATATATGAAAACCGATCGGCTCGACGAGCCGAAACTTTCTCGTGTTGAAGTTTTCCCGATTCAAGGACTTGTTAAGGGCCTAATTGATCGCGCGACCCATCAGACATGGTGTCTGGTACTTCGCGCCATATTTCCATTCAGCTTCGCTCTGCAGTGTATCACCTCTCACTTTTGCATAAGAACGAGACGAAGACAATTCCTTTAGAGTACTCCTTCATCCAGGTCGTCTTGAAGGCATGATCGGCCAAAAACCACTCAGAATATTGAATTCTGCCACTCGGAATACAATTTCGGCCCCTAAGATGGAGTCGGACGATGATAACCTAAATATCAAAGTTGTTCCACTCGGTGATGTGAAACTTTTCATGCTGAAAACCCTTTCACTCTGTATCTTGCCAAAATCAGGCGTCAACATGTGCCCCCCTATTTTTCGGCAAAGCTTGCACGCCGAAAAATAATATGCATAGTGTTCGTTCTAAGGACGATGTCAACACTCCATCGGCCATTTATTTTCCTCAGGGCGTTAATTATGTATCGCCATGTTTGTGCTAAGGGCGATAATCGTATATCGGCCATTGCCTACTCAGGCTTCCTGCCACACACTGGGTGGTACTTCTTCAAATATTTTCCGTTGAGAGCTCGGGGTAACAATGCCCCTTGTATTGATTCCACCAAATATGAATTTCCGGGAACAACTCTTGTAATCCTAAAAGGACCTTCCCAACTTGGAGACCACTTCCCGAATTTTCTATCTCTTGAACCAATCGGCAGAATCACTTTCCAGACGAGATCACCAACTTGAAAATTCTTCAACTTAACTTTCTTATTGTAAGTTCTTGCAACCCTCAACTTGTCTCTCTCTATGGACTTCAAAGCAACCGAACGTTTATCGGCAACTTCATCAATATTGTCCATCATCAAGTTATATAAGTCTACTGCCGATAAATCATTTTGTTTGGCTATTCTCAGAGCATTCAAATTTACTTCCACTGGTAAAACGGCCTCTTGGCCATATACAAGCTCATATGGAGTCACATTGGTAGCACCATGCCTTGAAATTCTATGTGCCCACAAAGCTTCAGACAACAACTCATGCCATCTCCTCGGATTATCCTCAATCTTCTTATTGATGAGCTTGATTAAAATTTTATTGCTAGACTCAGCTTGTCCATTAGCTTGGGAATAATACGGAGAGGAATTGAGCAACTTTATGTTATAAGATTCGGCAAACTCTCTGACTTGGTGTGACATGAAAGATGAACCTTGATCCGTAGTTAACATTTGAGGAACACCGAATCTTTGAATAATGTGCTCGGTTATGAATTGAATTACCTCCGTATGTGTCATGTTCTTGAGAGGTACTGCTTCATACCATTTAGTGAAGTAATCAGTTGCCACCAATATGAACCGATGCCCTTTTGAGGAAGACGGGTGGATTTGTCCAATGAAATATAAACCCCAACCTCTGAAAGGCCACAGTTTGATAATAGGATGTAACATAGCAGCAGGAGCCAATTGAATATCACCAAACTTTTGACAAGCTTCACATCCTTTATAATATCTAAAGCAAGCATTAATCATAGTCGGCCAATAAAACGCATCACGTCACAATAACCATTTCATCTTGGGAGCCGACTGGTGAGTGCCACAAATACCTTCATGTACTTCTCCCATAGCAACTCTTGCCTGGTCCTCATCCAAACACTTTAGAAGAACATCATCAACTGTTCGGCGATAAAGACCATCATCTCTCATTGTATACTTGAAAGCCATACGCCGAACAGCCCTGTCCACCCTTTCACTCGGATTGCACAAGTAATCAACAATGGGCTTTCTCCAGTCGGAATTATCACCTGCACTAGATTTTTTTGTTAATGGCCGAATCAGTGGGCTCAGGTTCGGCCTCTCCCATATTGGCAAGACAAGACATCGGTCTTTGAGAGATATGAAACATGCCGTGATCAACATGATATCCAGATGCTTGCTGTGCCAACTCATTTGCTTTCCAGTTGTCATGTCTAGATATATGTGCAATGCTAAAACAATCCAAAGTAGAAATTATATCTAGACATTTATCAAGATAAACATTAAGTGATTCGTCCAAACACTGAAAGACTCTGGATATTTGCTGCACCACTAGTAACGAATCACCGTAAGCCTCAATATGTGTAACACCTATAGCAAGTAACATCTCTAAACCGAATAACAATGCTTCATATTCGGCTTGATTGTTTGTGCAAAAATATTCCAAGCGGCACGAGGCTTCAAAAACAGCACCATGAGGAGATATATAAACAATACCAACACCTTGGCCATTGCTACAAACTGAACCATGAAAGTATAATCTCCATGGCACTAATTAAACAAGGTTCATATCAACATCATGCTTGTCATTAATCCGATGTTCAACAATGAAATTAGCAACAATTTGGCCTTTCATGGATTTTAGAGATTCATAAGCCAAATCATATTCAATCAAAGCATAAGCCCACTTGCCAATTCTACCACTAAGAATTGGCCTATGCAACATGTACTTAATGACATCGGTTTGACAAGCTACTACACAAGCACTCGACACTAGGTAATGTCTCAATTTTGTGCAAGCATAATATAAGCATAGACATAGTTTTTCAATAAATGTATACCTTGTCTCGGCGTCCAATAAGCGTCTGCTCACATACGTAATGGCATGTTCTTTTCCTTCGGTATCTTGAGTCAAAACAGCACCAATAACACCTTCCTCTGCTGCGATATAAAGCTTAAAAGGCTCTCTATGCTTGGGTGCTTTCATCATCGAAGGAGTGCACAAATAATTCTTGATCATATCAAAGGCTTCTTGCTGTTTTGCCCCCAAGTGAAATCAACATCATTCTTTAACCGAAGGATAGGAGTAAATGCATCAACTTACCCTGACAGATTAGCTATGAACCTTCTCAAATAATTGACCTTGCCAAGGAACTTTTGTATATCTCTCTTACATGTTGGAGCCTCCACTTTCTGTATGGCCTTTAATCTTTTTGGGATCAATTTCGATGCCATCTTCATGAATAATGAAACACAAAAATTTGCCAGCTGACACGCCAAATGCACACTTCAAAGGATTCATCTTCAGTCCATACTTTTTCATTCTATCAAAAGCTAAACGCTAATCGGCCAAGTGAGATTCAAAAGCATCTGATTTGACAACAATATCATCAATATAAACTTCAAGTATGATACCGAGTAAATCATGAAAAATCAAATTCATAGCCCTTTGATATGTGGCTCCAGCATTTTTTAATCCGAATGTCATCACTGTCCACTCGAATAAACCAAGGAAACCGGGACATCGGAAAGCCGTTTTGTACATGTCCTCTTCGGCCATAAAAATTTGATTGTATTCGGCATTACCATCTAGAAAGCTAATAACCTTATGTCCAGAAGCATCATTAATAAGCATATCGGCTATTGGCATGGGATACTCATCTTTGGGTGTAGCCCTATTCAAATCTCTGAAGTCAATGCACACCCTCAACTTGCCGGATCCCTTCTTCTCCACTGGGACAATGTTAGAAATCCACTCGGCATACCTGCAAGGTCGAATGAAATTAGCTTCAAGCAGTCGACCGATCTCTTCCTTGATCCGGTCATATGTTTTCGGATTAAACTTTCTGGTCGACTGTTTATAAGGTCTAAAATCGGCCTTTATAGGCAACCGATGCTCCACTAGCTCTCGGCTCAACCCTGGCATCTCATGATATTCCCATGCAAAGCAACAAACATATTCTTTCAATAGCTCGATTAATTTAGCTTTACAATCAGTTTTCAAATTTTTGTTTATAAATGTCGGTCGAGTGACTGAACCATCTCCAATATCTATCTCTTCTAATGGATCAGCCGATGTAAAATCTTGTCCAAGTTTATCCATGTCATCCAACTCCTCTATAGACTCGTCCTCACTGGACCGATATTTTACAAGACGTTTTTGTAACCACTCGGAATTAGGATCCATTTAAACATATCATACCTTGGAGCCGATTGCATTCAGTCGGCTTTAAAGACACGGGCACAAAACCATTCTTGGTTGCACTGAGAAAATCAAACTCTGATAAGTTACGTCCCGTCAAGCAAGTAGCATTGAGATGTTGCCAATCCACCGATGCATTGGCTAAAGCAACACAGGCTGAGTTATCCACATGAATGACTTCCACTTCATCATCAACCCACTGAATCAAAAACTGGTGCATAGTGGATGGCACGCACTGGTTTGCATGAACCCAATCACGGCCTAGTATAATGTTGTAGTTACCTTGCACCTCAACGACAAAGAATGCAGTAGCCAAAGTTTTGCTTCCGACTGTAAGCTCCACATACATTACACCTTTGGCTTCAGTTTTCTCTTTGCCTTCAAACCTGTTGAGCACCATATTGGTCTTGATCAATTCTTCATCAGGCAAACCCAATTTCTTGAAGACCGAATAGGGCATAAGATTTACCACGGCACCTCCATCCACAAGCATCCGAGTGAGCGGCGACCCATTGATATGACCTCTGAGATATAACGGTTTCAGATGTGTTACTGGTTCTTTTGGCTTCTCGAGTATTGCATTTTTAGGGCCAAAATCCAGCTGAGCCACCTCCCCTTCCTCATCTACAACACGAAACTCAGCAGGTAAGTAATACACCATATTGATATCCATACCTTCATGAACAGGCGTAGACTCATAGTCCAACATATCAACCTCTTCTTCAAGTGGATCGACCGATTTTGAAATCTGGCCGAGTGAAGGAGAAGTAAGAAGTGTCGCAGACGATGTAATAGCTGTCACATCGTCCTCCTTGGGTGGTGTAGGCACTTCTGTGATAGATGTAGAAGCTGATGTATCTTGTATTTGTTTTGGCCTCCACACTTGTTTTGCTGGAACCATGGGCCGAGTGTCATTGAACAACTTATCCCTTTGCTTCTCGGCCTCCTGCTCTGCCATCTCTTGACTCCTTAACCTCTATAGTTTCCTCTTCTGTGTCTTTGTTAGCCCTGGAGGACACCACTTTGGTCGAGTGTATTTATCATCTCTCACCTTTACTTGGCTGGTGCTTGCTTCATGGTCATTAACCGAGTGCTTTGGCGCGATAGCAAGTATCGGCTCAGTGGAGTGGTTATGCACAGTCGGCTGCTGTATGGGGAATGTTTCGGTGCCCAAGATAAGTGAGTCGACATCCATTTTCTCCTTGCCTTTTCCCGACTCAACTACTGCAGCATTTGGTGATTTAACACGCCATTCTTTTCGACTTTCCAGATGCATGAAATTTCCACTCGGGCGCACCTTTTTACTCTGATGGAATCCACTCGGATGGATGTCATTCGGATGGAATCCACTTGGATGAAATTCAGTCGGATGGAATCTACTTGGCCACATTTTTTCACTTGGATAGCTTCCACCTGGGTGCATTCTTACACTTGGATATTTTCCACTCGGTCGCATATTTTGACCAGCCGACTGATAGTCACCGATGTTCAGTCGGCCATTATATGAGTATTCAAGTCGGTCCCAAACAGTTTGCCTCTGCTCTTCTGGAAAAAGTGCCTTTGGTCCACTCGGTTTCGCATACCGACTGAACATATCATCTGATGGTGACCTTGGTCGCTTCAAGTGTGATGGCCGGTTAGAGCTGGGACCAGTCGACTGGTTGGCGTACTTGGACAGCAACATGTCAAAAGTTGGTTTGATTCGTTTGCGCTGTACTTTAGATTTGTTCATCTTCCACTTGCCAACTTCAGGACTCTTGGGCTTAACAAATTTAATTCGAGTGTCCTGTTGCACCTGTGTTTGCCCCCCGAGTGTAGGATTCTTGATGGTGATCTTGATCACTTCCTTGCCATCGGGTTGCTTATCAAGCACAACATGTCTCCCCAAGACCTTGTCACCCTCCTTGTCCTTCCTGGGCTCACTAACAATGACATTAGCTTTATTAGCAGATTCGGCTACCTTCGGCCGAATGAGTAGCTTCTTCCCTTCTAAATCCATGGTGTTCATTGGAAAGGGCTGTTTATCAACTTGCATCTCAGAAAAGTTCAATCGTCCGTCATTAATGGCCGATTGTATCTGTCGTCGAAAAACATTGCAATCATTAGTAGCATGAGAAAAAGAATTATGATACTTGCAATAAGCACGCCGTTTCAGCTCTTCAAACGGCGGTAAAGTATGAGATATTCTAATAATCTTAGCCTGCAGCAAAGCATCAAATATTCTATCACACTTAGCAATGTTAAAAGTAAACTTCATCTCTTCATCACGATTCTTATGAATCGGTTTCAGATCGTTGCAAGTAAAGGGTTTGGCCTTAGATGGCCAAACAAATTCAGTAGAAAAAACATCACCCTCATCGTCCGAGTGATCACTATCATATTCCACCATATTCATCTTTGGACGATCGGCTTTGTATCTATGCACTTCTTTGAGATCTTTGCTTCGGCTTTCCTGATCCAAAGCCCTTTGTAAGACTTGGTTAATATTTAAGAACTCATAGCCTTCTAGCTTTTCTCTAATGGGAGTTCTCAAACCACTCAGCACTAGGTCTGCCAAGTCTCTCTCGGTTATCACCAAACTAAAACATCGGTTTTTCGTTCCTCTGAATCTCTTGACATAATCGGAGACCGATTCATCATGCTTCTGTTTAACCGATGTTAGATGTGACAACTTGAGTTCATTATCGCCGCTGTAAAAGTGATTATGAAATTTCTGCTCTAGCTGCGACCAAACTCGAATGGAACCATGTGGTAAAGAAGAAAACCATGAAAATGCGGTACCAGTTAATGATAAAGGAAATAAACGCACTTTCAACTCATTTAGTGAGCCTGCTTCACCTAATTGTGCCAAGTATTTACTAACATGCTCCCATGTGGTTTTTGTGCCCTCTCCATTGAACTTAACAAAATCTGGAATTTTATATCCTGGAGGGCACTGGATGGCATCAAAGTATTCGGGGTACGGCTTTTGGTAAATCCGATTTCGAGGTAACTCAACCCCAAAATTCTCTCGAAGCATCTTAGCCATCTCCTCTCTAAGATTAGCTAGACCATCATCCATAGTGGACGATGAAACTTGTGGCAGTGGCATAGGAGGAGTAGGACTACTAGTTGTAGGTAGGAACTGTGGCATGTATGTCGACCCATAATTTGCTAGTGGTCGAGTGGTTGTAGCCGTAGGTAAGGTTGGGTTCGGCGTTGCCACCGAACCTAGCATGCTCATAATAGGATTAATGGGTGCAGCCACAATCTGGTTTGTTTGGGTAGGATAATAAGTCATCGGCACGGGAGGCGCCGATGAGATAGGTAAAGCCAGATTAGGGTTTTGCACACTAGCAGCTACACCATCATTACCACTAGTCGATTGAGATGTATTCTTCTGAGCATTAGTATTTTCTATGAAAGTTTGATAGACTAGATTGTTACCATCAGCAATACGACTTTCAATCTCAGCTCACTACTCAGGAGAAAAGGCAGTACTTACAGAGGGTTTAACCTGCTCGGCCTGAAGAGGAGGGAACTTGATTTCTTCAATCGGAGTGATGTTGCCTTGGCGATCCTTCTTGAACCTTGCAAGGAACTTCTGCAAATCCTTCTCTTCGCGCGCCTTCTTGTACTCCTCATAGACTTGGTGATGATCAACCGATATCTCATCAAGACTGGGCTTAATGATGTTATCGGCGTCTACCTCGGATGGCTTGGCAAGATTGGACATGGTGGACGATGATGATTGATCTTCGCTCCCCAGCGGAGTCGCCAAAAAGTGTGTTGACACACGAACACGTCACATGTACCCTCGATGCCGGGGGTGATGCACCGTAGCTCACGTCGAAGGAGACCCGACCGACAGCGCGATACGCAAGACAGTCGACGGGCGCTTTTGCAGACCCGAAACCCCACACCCCCGAGAGGGACCCCGTCAGGGAGTGCGGCGGCTATGGGCTGCCCTAGGTCGATTCGCTCGCCCCTAGAGCCTCGGGATTCGCAGCTCTCAAACACGAAGAACAGCGAAGATCGAGAGAGAAAAACGGTGGAGAGATAAAACGTAGATGAAAAAGTAGTATATTGATTTGTTCGACTGTGTGTTGTTTAATCGGCCGTCACCCCCAACATATATAAGAGGCGACTGGACTTCCCGTACAAGTAAAGGATTCATCTAGGCTTTCCTTACAAGAAAAATTACATCAATTCGCGTCCTAGAGTCCTAGTTCTATTCCAACTCAGATTCAATCTGAATCTGGCCCAAACTCTATCCTCCTTCTTGCGCGGGCCGCCGATCTTGCATATGATCTCCGATCAAGTCGGCCCAAATATCAAACTTGTGCACCTCGATGATACGAACAACTCTCATGTTGACTACTTTTTCAAATAAGGCCATCTTTAATACTCCTCGAGGTCATCTTTACCTTCTAGTCGGACTCGGTCTTGCAGTAGACTGGATTATCTGAGTCTCTTAGTGAACTTGTAGGCCATATACTATCTCTGATGATGATGTCTCCAAAACCAAAGTTTACCGTCTCAATGATATGCATAACTTCTGTATTGAACACTTCTTCATCCGAGGTCATCTTGATAAACTTTCGGGCACATGTTCAGTTTCACTCGGATTCGAGCTCATCCACTCGGATATTAGAGACTTTCACTCGGACCATCCGACTGGGCTTTTTCACTCAGAAAACAATCTTTCACTCGGATGACTATATTTTTATTCGGATAATAATAAGTTCATCCACTCGACCGGTAATTTTCACTCGACCGGTAAATTTTCACTCGGATGATAAGCTTTTTTATCGATCGGTAAGTTTTTACTCGAAAGTTAAGCTTTCACTCGACCCGTAAGTTTTCACTCGGACGGCAAGCTTTTCACTCGACCGAAAACATAGGTTGATCTTGATTTGTCTCCTCAGGTCCCATACGACCTCGGATTGAGACAAATTATATATGAAAATCGATCGGCTCGACGAGACAAAACTTTCTCGTGTTGAAATTTTTCCGATTCAAGGACTTCTTAAGGGCCTAATTGCTCGCACGACCCATCAGACAGGGTGTCTGGTACTTCGTGCCATATTTCCATTCAGCTTTGGTCTGCAGTTTATCTCCTCTAACTTTTGCATATGAACTCGGATTGAGATGATTTATATATCAAAATCGATTGCCTTGACGAGACGAAGACAATTCCTTTAGAGTACTCATTCATCCCAGGTCGTCTTGAAGGCATGATCGGCCGAAAACCACTCGGAATATTGAATTCTGCCACTCGGAATACAATTTCGGCCCCTAAGATGGAGTCGGACGATGATAACCTAAACATCAAAGTTGTTCCACTCGGTGATGTGAAACTTTTCATGCTGAAAACCCTTTCACTCTATATCTTGTCAAAATCAGGCGTCAACACATGCGAATCAGGGGAATTAATGTCTCCACGGAGGAGGAGAATCGGGGAGGTGAATCTGAGGTTTCCTCCCCCCGCGGGAAGAAGAGGGCCGCCTCCGAAGACTTGGAAACGGAGGCGCCTAAACTAGGGAAGAAAACTTCACCAAGGGGCCCTGCCCCGAAGGGCGTCCTTACCGCATTGTGCCCGCTGACGGGCCAGCCCTCCACCGAGCTGTAAGTTTAATAAACAAGAAGCTTATTGCTTTTTCCTCTGAGAGTAATAACCAGGACCTATTTTTTACAGTCCGGCTTGCAACTCGTCTCAACAGGGTTCGTCTTCGGGGGATCTTCTTCCGGAGATGATGGAGAGCGAAACCCCACCTACCTCTCCGCCCCATGGGGTAGGCGACCCTGAGGTGTAGTCACGAAGGAGTCCAGATCCACTGAGGCCAGAAGCTAACACTTAGGCCGCCCCAAGCCCGTTGCGTTCGGCTCTTGTGGAGGACAATGGCAAGGGTCCGGGAGAGTCCGGTGTCCGGCCGAACATACTGACGGGCCTCCTGGAGTCAGCTGCTCTCTCAGAGGATCACCGTACACTAATGGGTACGGTGTTGGAGAAAATTTCCTCCGCCACAAGCGGGTTAAATGAAGCTTTTAGGAGCTTGCTCAAAGGCTTTGAGGTATGCAACAAAATACGCAATTTTTTTTGGTTGCACCACATGCGATAGATGTGCTCTATAGATAGTAGCCACTGAGACTGTGGTTGCCAGCCCATGGCGGCAAATGGAGGATCACACTCCCGGGTAATCATCGCACTTGTATTGATGTGCAGGTTGCTAAGGGTCCGGCGATAGACCAGACCGCTGAATGCGCCGAATTGAGGCGACAAATTGATGTGGTGGATGCCGACATCACGCTTGTAAACAAGCGATTCGAGGAGTCACGGAGTATTCGCTCTTATATCCATATTTGCTTTAGGAAATTGTAAGAAGGTTATAATATTAATATGATATGATGTGGCTACAGGCGGAGCTGCTGCCATTGAGGCCCTGAGGGCGGAGCTTGCCCTAGCCAAGGAACAAGCCCGGGTGAGCAATGCGGTTGCTCTAAAGGCAACTGAAGACTTGAAAGCCGAATAGGCCGCTCATCTCCGAAGCGAAGAAAAGATAGCCGAGATGGCTATGGAGCTGAGGGACGCCGCCGGCCGGTATGAGCTTCTCGAGAAGGAGAATCAGGCAAAGGCAGCTGACCTGAAGAAGGCGCTGGATTCGGCTAAGGAGATGCACTCTGAAATTAGAGACGCGCGGGAGGAACTTCGACAAGCCGGAGAAATCACGGCTGGAAATCCTTATTTGTTGCGGATGAAGTATTTAGACCCAAAGTATGCTCCGTTGGATAAGCTACGGAGCACTGCAGATGAGTATGCGGACTTGGCGAAGAGTGCGGCTGATGCGACCAAGTTGTTCAAGGATCATAAAGATAACAAAATAGAAAGACTATTTTGGTCGCAATTTAGTGCTCCAGCGCACTCATTGCCATTGAGTGAGAAGATGGCCGCTATAGCCGAGCTCCATAGGTTGTCCGGTCTTGCAATGAGGTCTGTAATAGACCATCTATGGCCGAAGGGACCGAAGCCAGACAGTTACTTTGGTTTAGTGCAGCAACTGTTTGGCGCCAGAGCGCGGATAGATGCCGAGAAGAGGTCGGCGTGCATAGGGGGGTGCGCGGATGGCTCTTGCCCATGTGAAGACATATTGGGCGGATATGGAGGCCACCAGCATTGCAACCCGGGGTCCGGTAGGAAGCCAAGACCCAGCCGAGCACTATTTTGAGCAGGTCATAGAAGGTGCCCGTAGAATAGAGGCTCACTGCTCGAAAAATGTCATGTTCGAGTGATGAGTCTATTGATTGTAAACAATTATGTGTTTAATTATGGAGGCCGTTTTTTATACTTTTGCCTGAAAGTATTATAATGTCTCCTTGGTGGCTATTTATGTATGCATATAACGTGAAAGTTAGCAGTCGTTGGCTTTAGCCCCCATGCATATAATGCGGGGGTGTCTGAAAAAGAAGGCGTAATCACACTTGATCCAACGTCTTGGTCCATTAAGGAGGTGATCGCACGTCGAACCAGGCAACCAGACTATATAGCTGTAATGCTTTCACTTAGCCAGAGGAGTTGAAAGGTGGGGCTACTATGTAGCCCATGGTATTTCCGCGTACATCCGGATACGGTGCGCGTACTTGACTGGGAAACCGGTCCTTCGTTAATGCGGAGGAATCCTATAGATTCCGAAGATTCCTCGAGTGGTTGACCAGTCTCTCGCTGTATTATGACAGTCAATTTTCGGCTTTCTCTACTGAGGTGCTCATCCGGAATAACTAGGGCACAATCGCAGTAGTTCTCCTTTGGCCGCCTTAGACGATAGAACGGAACATAAGGCAGCAAACCCAGGAGCCGGGCTAACCCAACATTTTACCAAATACATGATTCGGAGCTGATGCATATAAGGCCAAACTCGTGACGCCGAACACTCCCGAAGGTATTCAGACTTTATAACATATACTGGGCTGAATAACGCCCTTGACCCTGTAATTCCAGGTACGTGCAATGATCTATCGTGGCAAAAAGCCTATAGCACCAGTGTCCCTTATGGGTGTATGACATGCCCATGGGATGTCAAGCAACAAAAGACAGTAAAGAAGGTTTACACAGGGGCTTAATCTAAAGAGAAACCTTTGAGCGGGGCCCTGCTGCACGTCTGCGCCTTTGTCTTCATTGTGCCGTATCCTGGAAGGGTGTAATGTCTGTAAAAACGAAAACTCATGAAAAAAAGAGTAAGCTTGCGAAAAGTTAGTTATTCTCGATGGATGTTCGAGATACGAGATATTTGTCTATTAATGAGGCAAGCCAAATTGTGGGCTTTATTATGTGTTGTCAGCCCCTAGTACCATTTATGGGGATACATGTACAACACCTAGCTCGGGTTTATCCGGGCTGTTATGAAAATGGTGGACTGGACTCGTCTAACCGTGTCCGTGGTCTTGACGACCGATCATGCTTCTGGTAGGAGAGGCCGCTTAATGTCCGGCTACTAGAGACGCCGCATACTTCTCTGTCTTTCCGTCAACGGTCATGACACCATGTGGACCGGGCATCTTAAGTTTAAGGCAAGTGTAATTCGGTATTGCGTTAAAGCAAGCGAAGGCCATTCTTCCGAGTAATGCATGATAATCGCTGCTGAAGGGATCGATGTTGAAGATTAGTTCCTCACTTCTGAAGTTATCAGGAGAACCGAATGTCACTTCTAATACGAGGGAGCCCCAGCAGTGGGCCTTGACGCCTGGTATCACTCCAGTGATGGTGGCGCTATTTTGACTTATTATGGATGGGTCTATCCCCACCTTGCGGATGGTGTCTTGATATATCAGATTAAGACTACTGCCGCTGTCCATTAGGACGCGAGTGAGATGGTATCCATCAATTGTTGGGTCAAGCACCAAGGAAGCCGATCCTCCGTGCCAGATACTGGCCGGGTAGTCCCTATGATCAAAGGTGATCGGGCAGGCCGCCCAGGAATTGAATTTGGGGGCGGCTAACTCTGCGTGAGTTGCGTGTACCATGTTAACCATTTTTACTTCTGGTGGGAATTTTTTCTGGCCCCCCGTGTTCGACTGGCGAGGCTCGTCCTCATCTTCGCTTGGTGTGTCCCTTCCTTTGTGTCCGACGTTTAATTTGCCGGCCTGCTTGAAGACCCAACATTCTCTGTGGGTATGATTTGAAGGTTTTACGGGAGTGCGATGGATTTGGCACAATCTGTCCAGGACTTTATTCAGGCTGGACGGTCCCTCTTTACTGCCTTTGAATGGCTTCTTTCCTTAACCGGGTCGAGAGCCCCTGAATCCAGCATTAACCGTCGTACTATTCGGACTATCGTCATTCCGACGCTTGTGTTTAGTGCGCCGTGGGTTTCCATTGCCATCTCAAATCAGATGTGCCCGGGTCGCTGGTGCCTCTACAGGACAACCGGCTGTCCTTGCCCGCACAAAATTGGGTCATAAGGCTTGTTAAGGCTGCCATCGTCCTTGGCTTTTCCTGGCCGAGGTGTCTGGCAAGCCACTCGTCTCGGATACTGTGTTTGAAGGCCGCTAAGGCTTCGGCATCCGGACAGTCGACAATTTGATTCTTCTTAGTGAGGAATCTGTTCCAAAGCTTGCGGACTGATTCTCCGGGCTGCTGTATTATGTGACTTAAATCGTCTGCATCCGGAGGTCGGACATAAGTTCCTTGAAAGTTGGCCCTGAAAGCATCCTCAAGTTCCTCCCAACTTCCGATTGAGTCTTCGGGGAGGCTCTTCAGCCAGTGTCGAGCTGGTCCTTTTAGCTTGAGGGGAAGGTATTTGATGGCGTGGAGGTCATCCCCACGAGCCATGTGTAAGTGAAGGATAAAATCTTCAATCCAGACCCCAGGATCCGTCGTTCCGTCGTATGCCTCTATATTCACGGGTTTGAATTCCTGTGGAAATTCATGCTCCAGCACCTCATCGGTGAAGCACGGGGGGTGCGCAGCCCCTCTATATCTGGTCGTGTCGCGGCATGCTGTCGGCTGTTGTTGCTCCCGGTGTTGATTCCGGACTGGTATTCGATCAGTATGATCGTTGTGGTGACCATTATCCCGCGTCGGAGCATGTCCTCTGGACCCGTAGATGGATCTGGCCGCACTACCCTTTTTATCCAGGAGCTCTCATAAATCGTGTGCAGTATCAGTGCTGCTTTATCGCGGCCATGAGGTGGTTGGTCCGGCCTAGTGGCTGTATTGTTCTTTGGCGGAATGGGCGCTACGGCCTCGTCATCAAATTCGGGTAGCAGTTTGCGCTTTGGGTAGCTCTTTGTGTGGCGATCGTCGCTGCATTTTCCTTTGGTGTCCAGCACCTTGTTCCATCTTCGGTTGAGCGTATCCTGCGCGGCTTTAAGCCTTTGCTTCTGCTTCTTCAGGCTCCTCGCCGTGGCTAGAAGCTTTCTGCGGAGGTTATCTTGTTCCAAACATTTTTCCGGGATGATGAATGCATCGTTAACCGGACTGTCCTCCTCGTTTATGTTGTTATCGCTATTTTTACTGTGACTGGACTTAGAGTGGTGCCTGCGCCATCGTTTTTGCTTTTTTCCAGGGGGTTTATCCTCCGTTGTGTCATTTTTGTCACTATTGTCTTCTTTAGGCGTATCCACCATGTAGACGTCGTATGATGAAGTGGCAGTCCAGCGCCCCATGGGCGGTGGTTCCAGATCGTCCCCTGCATCGACGTCCATACCATCGATGTTGTCAGTGTCGACGTCAAGCATGTCTGTTAGGTCATCGACAGTGGCTATAAAAGTGGGTGGTGGGTGGGTCTCGATTTTCTTCGTCCTCCGTATCCCACACGGGCTGGATATAGTCCAGCCAAGAGTCTCCTGATAAAGAGAGAGATTTTAACGAATTTAGGACATCGCCGAAGGGGGAGTGCTGGAAGATATCCGCGGCGGTGAATTCCATTATTGGAGCCCAATCGGACTCGATTGGTCCGGATGCGCGCGGTTCGGAGCCCACGCCCGTACACAGGTCTGGGGGTCCGAAGACACAGATCTCCTTAGGAGCGGAGTCTGTGTTTGGCTCCAACGCTGGTGAGCGTGCGGCCTCCGGAGTGGGGTCCATCCACCCATCCTCGGAAGGCACGATCTGCTCTAGAACGAAGTCCGGAGCCGTAGCAGGTCCGATGTTCCGAATACTGTCTGACGGCAGATCTAGGTCATGCACGTCGTGATCATTCGACGCTCCTGACATGGGCCCGAATCTGTCAAAGATCAAGTCTCCGTGGATGTCGATAGTGTAGTTTAGGTTTCCAATCCTGACCTGATGGCCAGGGGCTTAGCTGTCGATCTGCTCCAGATGGCCAAGCAAGTTGGCCCGCAGTGCGAAGCCGCCGAACACGGAGATCTGTCCGGGGAGGAAAGTCTCACCCAGGACGGTGTTGTTGAAGGTTGGAGGAGCCATCGAGCCTTACAGCGACGACACAGAGGAACTCTCAATGAAAGCACCAATGTCGGTGTCAAAACCGGTGGATCTCGGGTAGGGGGTCCCGAACTGTGCATCTAAGGCTAATGGTAACAGGAGAATGGGGACACGATGTTTACCCAGGTTCGGGCCCTCTCGATGGAGGTAATACCCTACTTCCTGCTTGATTGATCTTAATGATATGGATATTACAAGAGTTGATCTACCACGAGATCAGAGAGGCTAAACCTCAGAAGCTAGACTATGGTATGATTGTTGTTATGTCCTACGGACTAAACCCTCCGGTTTATATAGACACCGGAGGGGCTAGGGTTACACAGAGTCGGTTACAGAGAAGGAGATCTACATACGAGTAGCCAAGCTTGCCTTCCACGCCAAGGATAGTCCCATCCAGACACGGGACGAAGTCTTCAATCTTGTATCTTCATAGTCCAACAGTCCGGCCAAAGTATATAGTCCGGCAGTCCGGATACCCCCTTATCCAGGACTCCCTCAGGAACCATTATACAAGATCGTCATGATGAACATATATAGAGAGAAGTGACCTCTCTTTCTTCGTGCTTGGTCGTACAACAAGTTTTTGTATATCTATCCGACGCTACTACATATGTACAATATAACATCTCTTACGTACGATCCTAACATCATCCACCAATATCCATTTGGATTTCCTGATGGGATTCTCCGTCTTTGTTATGACGTGGTCAACAAAGAATCCCGCCAATTCCTCTTGAATTGCTCGCAGGCAATCATGTGGTAGGAGTTCGTCCCGCTTCTGCTAGATCTAATTTGAAGAAGGGGGTCAATACATATATATGAATGATACTCAACACAATTGATGGTAATAAAATAAAACTATGAATATTGTTTACATACTTCAAATTGTTGGTCAGTTAAGCCCCGCTCAGAGGTCGAGGGAGAATGAACTTGCAAATATAGTATCCACATGAATGGTTCCCGGGTGCGTGCCACAAACACTTTGAGAGAATAGAGTTCAATCAAACTGATAAGCAAGCATGATAATGATATTGATAAAACTAGAATCAATGAGAAACGCGTGATACATCTCCAACGTATCTACTTTTCCAAACACTTTTGCCCTTGTTTTGGACTCTAACTTGCATGATTTGAATGAAACTAACCCGGACTGACGCTGTTTTCAGCAGAACTGCCATGATGTTGTTTTATGTGTAGAAAAGAAAAGTTCTCGGAATGACCTGCAAATCCACGGAGGCAATTTTTGGAATTAATAAGAATTTCTGGGCGAAAGAAATACACCAAGGGGCCCAGGGCCTGTCCACGAGACAGGGGGGCACGACCCCTATCTTGTGGCCCCCCTAGACCTCCACCGACCTCAACTCCAACTCCATATCTTCCATCTCGGGGAGAAAAAAATCGTAGAAAAAGTTTCATCGCGTTTTACGACACGGAGCCGCCGCCAAGCCCTAATCTCTCTCGGGAGGGCTGATCTGGAGTCCGTTCGGGGCTCTGGAGAGGGGGATTCGTCGCCGTCGTCATCATCAACCATCCTCCATCACCTATTTCATGATGCTCATCGCCGTGCGTGAGTAATTCCATCATAGGCTTGCTGGACGGTGATGGGTTGGATGGGATTTATCATGTAATCAAGTTAGTTTTGTTAGGGTTTGATCCCTAGTATCCACTATGTTCTGAGATTGATGTTGCTATGACTTTGCTATGCTTAATGCTTGTCACTAGGGCCCGAGTGCCATGGTTTCAGATCTGAACCTATTATGTTTTCATGAATATATGTGTGTTCTTGATCCTATCTTGCAAGTCTATAGTCACCTATTATGTGTTATGATCCGACAACCCTGAAGTGACAATAATCGGGATACTTCTCGGTGATGACCGTAGTTTGAGGAGTTCATGTATTCACTATGTGTTAATGCTTTGGTCCGGTTCTCTATTAAAAGGAGGCCTTAATATCCCTTAGTTTCCACTAGGACCCCTCTGCCACGGGAGGGTAGGACAAAAGATGTCATGCAAGTTCTTTTCCATAAGCACGTATGACTATTTACGGAATACATGCCTACGTTATATTGATGCACTGGAGCTAGTTCTGTGTCACCCTATGTTATAGCTATTACATGAGGAATCGTATCCGGCATAATTATCCATCACTGATCCATTGCCTACGAGCTTTTCACATATTGCTCTTCGCTTATTTAATTTTCCGTTGCTATTGTTACAATTACTACAAAAACCCAAAAACATTTATCTTGACTGTTGCTACTGTTACTATTACTATCATACTACTTTGCTACTAAATACCTTGCTGCAGATACTAATTTATCCAGGTGTGGTTGAATTGACAACTCAACTGCTAATACTCAAGATTATTCTTTGGCTCCCCTTGTGTCGAATCAATAAATTTGGGTTGAATACTTTACCCTCGAAAGCTATTGCGATCCCCTACACTTGTGGGTCATCAAGACTAATTTCTGGCGCCGTTGCCGGGGAGCATAGCTCTATTCTCTGAGTCACTTGGGATTTATATCTGTTGATCACTATGAAGAACTTGAAAGACGCTAAAACCAAGATTTTGCCCTCAACTACGAGGGGAGGTAAGTAATTGCCATCTAGCTCTGCACTAGATTCTCCTTCCGTTATTAGTAGGCTTGCGACACCTAAACCTGCTACTGCTGTGAATTCTGATATGTCACATGTTATTGATGATGCTACTTCTGCTATGCATGATGAAACTACTTCTGTGCGTGATACTACTGTGCCATTAGGTGAATTTCTTGATGAACAACTTGCTAGGGCTAGAGAGAATGAAATTATTGAAGATGCTATTATTGATGATAGTGATGATGAAAATTCTCCCAATGATTATGTATTGCTTGTTGTTCCTGAGGGTTATGTTATGAATAAAGAAGCTACTGAAGCTATCTTTGCTTGCAATGATAGATATGATCTTAAGAAACTATTAGCTAAATGGAAGCAGCAATCTCTTAATGCTAGAATGAAACCTGACCCCGCTTTTGCTACTTCACCTATCTGTGTTACTGATAAGGATTATGAATTCTCTGTTGATCCTGAAATTATTACTTTGGTAGAATCCGATCCTTTTTATGGCCTTGAATCTGAAACTGTTGTGGCACATCTTACCAAGTTGAATGATATAGCTACCCTATTTACTCATGATGAGAAGTCTTGCTATTTTTATATCCTTAAGATATTTCCGTTCTCACTAAAGAGTGATGCTAATACTTGGTATAATTGTCTTGCTCCTGGTTGTGTGCGTAGTCCCCAGGATATGATTTATTATTTCTCTGCTAAATATTTCCCTGCTCATAAGAAACAAGCTGCCTTGCGGGAAATATATAATTTTGTGCAAATCAAAGAAGAGAGTCTCCCACAAGCTTGGGGGAGGCTTCTCCAATTACTTAATGCTTTGCCTGATCATCCACTTAAGAAAAATGAAATACTTGATATCTTCTATAATGGACTAACCGATGCTTCCAAGGACTACTTGGATAGTTGTGCTAGTTGTGTTTTCAGGGAAAGAACAGTCGACGAAGCTGAGTTACTATTGAATAATATGTTGACTAATGAGAATATTGGACTCTCCCTGAGCCAATTCCTAAGGAAATTCCTGAACCAATTGAGCCAAGTCCTGAGCCTATTCCTAAACCCACTCCGAAGAAGAGAGGTGTTCTATTTCTCAGTCCTGAAGATATGCAAGAGGCAAAGAAATCAATGAAAGAAAAAGGTATTAAAGCTGAAGATGTTAAGAATTTACCACCTATTGAAGAAGTACATGGTCTTAATACACCGCCTATTGAAGAAACACATTGTCTTGACAACTCGACACAGGTAGTAAAGGTAAATTCTCTCTATAGATATGATAAAGATGAAATCCCATCCACTAAATTTCATAGCCCTTTCTTAGATGAATTTGATGATTTCATGAATAGACAAGCAAATTTCAATGATTACGTTAGTAGACAATTGAAGAATAATGCTTATATGATAGTACGCTTGAATGATTATGTAGCTAGAGTTAAAGGTGAGCTTAAACTCACTAGTAAACATGCTTCCACGATTGCTACTCAAGCTGAACAAGTACTTCATGCTCAGAATGAATTGCTTGCCGAATTAAATAATAAAAATGACTTTGCTGTTAGAGTGGCTACTAGAACTGGTAGAATGACTCAGGAACCTCTGTATCCTGAAGGCCACCCTAAAAGAATTGAACAAGATTCTCAGAATAATAATCTAGATGCTCCTAGTTCTTCTAAGAAGAAGAAAAAAGAAGAATGATAGAACTTTGCAAACGTCTAGTGAACCTAATGAAGAAATACCTGAGAATCCTAATAATACTTCTACCTCTGATGCTGAAACACAATCCGGAGATGAACATGAACCTGATGATAATGCTAATAATGATGTTCATGTAGATGCTCAACCTAGTAATAACAATGAAATAGAAATTGAACCCGCAGTTGGTCTTGATAACCCACAATCAAGAAACCAACGTTATGATAAGAGAGATTTTGTTGCTAGGAAGCATGGTAAAGAAAGTGAACCATGGGTTCAGAAACCCATGCCCTTTCCTCCTAAACCATCCAAGTCAAAGGATGATGAGGACTGACGGTGTCCTGGACTAGGGGGTACTCACCACGTCGTCTCTCGATTAGTTGGATTGGGCCGAGGATCCCCATGGCCGTATACTCATGGGCCAGTCTGGACAGTTGCCGCGTACAAGGAAGATTCCACAAGACTTGGCGATCAAGACAAGGACTCCTCCCTCACCGGCGTATTCGGCTAGGACTCTTGTTATCCTAGGCCTCTGGTGCATTATATAAACCGAGGCCAGGATAGTCGATAGATATATACAACAATCATACCATAGGCTAGCTTCTAGGGTTTAGCCTCCTTGATCTCGTGGTAGATCCACTCTTGTAACACACATCATCAATATTAATCAAGCAGGACGTAGGGTTTTACCTCCATCAAGAGGGCCCGAACCTGGGTAAAACATCGTGTCCCTTGTCTCCTGTTACCATTGATCCTAAGACGCACTGCTTGGGACCCCCTACCCGAGATCCGCCGGTTTTGATACCGACATTGGTGCTTTCATTGAGAGTTCCGCTGTGTGATCGGCGAAAGGATCAATGGCTCGACTGCAGGTCAACTGCGACGTTGGTTTCTTCGTCACCAGCTCGACTGGTCCCCTTGGCTTGACCGAGGACTGCGTCCTACCTCCGATCGTCATGTTCGGATGAAGGCCTTCATCAACACCAACTCCGATCTCTATCAAGATCATGGAGGAGTCATCCATGGAGCTCGGGGGCTCAACATCAACATTGCCCTCAGGCGACCGTGCTGTTTTTCTGGACAGCAAACTTGTATCCGCCGCCGCCGCCTCCTCGAGTATCGCTTAAACGATTACTTCGGTGCAATTATGCGGAATTAAGTGTACAACAACCCTGCAAAAATTTCGTCGAGTTCCGATGGAGGAATCTCCGGCAATCTCCGATATACCGGAGCCCTGTTGAATCTGGACGAGAATCTGGACGAGTTTAGGGCGTGGTATCCAGCATCTAGCTCGGATGTCCTTTGGAGGATCCAACCGTTGATTTTCTGCGGAATTCCCATATCTACCACCTGCCAAAACTTCAGCTCGATCCGACCGTCCAAATTCCGGGAAACTTCTGATTAGTGCATCACTTTTTGGATCTGTTTTCTGCGCGAGAATGAATCCGACCCGAATTCATCTTCTTTATGAACGGGATCTCGGACATCCTTTTTGAAGGAAGTTTTCGTATGGGGTGTTGTGTTTTATTCTCAAACACGTCCCAGTAGTATTAAAAGTATTCTTGCAATACGAACTTCACCGTCGCGCCGGTGTCAAACCAGCCCGACAACATCACTCCACGGCGGTCGACCTGCGTTAGACATGCCGTCGCTTTGTTGAGCCGAGCTCAATTTCTTCGGATCATCATCTCAGCCAGCCGAATAATAGTTCGACATCACAGAGGATAAATCGTCACCAACATCACCGCCCCACGGATTACACGGAGCGGGCACACCTGCATCGCCAGACGGTCACTTCATCAAGCCGGCATCGACCACGTCACGACCTGCATCGCTGGACCGAGGGCTTCATCATCTCTTCATCAACCTACTCCGGAGACTTCGGCGTTGCTGGCCGACCAGCTCCGTCACATTTGCTGGACCGAGGGCTTTGCCTCGGCGAGCCAACCTTTGCCAGCATCGCCATGCCGTTGCTTTATCGCCCATCAGGCGATAGGTGTGCGGATCGAGTCCCAATTTTGGGAATCACCTTTCTTCGGATTGCTACAACAAATAAGCCAAGTGCTATTAATCCTAGTATTTTTTGCTTGTTTGGGTTCATTTTCCCAACGAATTATTACTCTGGTTTGTCCATCATATGTACGTAGGTCTATCAAACGGTGACCGCATTCACGACGGTCGCATGGTGGTTCGGATAGTTTCCGTACATAGTCCGGCGAACGCCGCATCCGGAACTCGAACCGACCTGTGAATTCAGGCCTTGCCATGCCTTTACCGCATCACGCCGCCACCCTGCATCGACATTGACTTCGGCGCCATGCCATATTTCTTTTATTACTCACTCTGCATAAATTATTTGTTATGCAACGATTTTTTATTACTATTATCTCCGGTTTGCACTATTTTTTGTGCACAGGAAAATGATCCAGCCGGACTATATCCTTTGGCGTCACCTCGGCTGGACGGGGGGCTTCGTCAACACTTCATTACCCCATGCCGGGGACTTCGGCATCACCTTGCCGTCCCGCATTGACCGTGCTATGTCACCACTTCGGAGTGCCGAGCTCTTTGCTCCGCCACCTTGGTACCGGCTTGGGGGATGGAACCTTGTCCCGCATCAAGCTCGGACCGCGTCATCAATACCGAACACATTAACCAGCTAAGTTGCCTTCATGCTCAAACTTTTAAATTTTTAACTTGTGTTCGGCTCGACCAAGCATTATACTTTTTTGGAAAAAAGTTGCTTGTAAAAATTTCCTTGTCCAAACTTTGTTTGTGACGCGCAAATTCAAATACCCCATTTACTTGGGGGCTTCCTTCATGAAGCTTTTTCCTGTTGCATATGGTTATACTTGTACGTCTTCGTTCCTTGTTCGTGTATTACGCCACAATATGCACCATATTGACTTAAGCGATTTGCAAGCTGGGTTGCCTGGCTCCTGTGCTTACCCCTACGTTCCCAATTGTTCGGCTAGGGAGTAAAGGGAGCTCCTCTGCGATTGTCACGATCGGGTCAACCGAGCCGGACCTCAGACTGGGTGAAGCTGAAAGCTAGCGCTCTTATTGTTTTCAATCATGGTCGGCACACAACGGAACTCATGAGTACAAAAAATCTATTGCACAAGTCTCATAATAACAATGAGCACCGAAGAAAGGTATCGGTGGGGGTACTATTTTCTTCGAAGATGCTTCTTACTCTTCGCAGTAATATAGCATAAGTTCCCTGAGCGCGCTTTGTCTGTTACAGCATTATGGCCTGATTGCCTGGTTATTGGAAACACCATCGATATTCTCTACAGGTGGAGCACATAACACTTTTTGGTCCTTGACCGAAGAGGGAGAAGCCGACGGTCGGTTAAGACGCGTTTAAAGTTCGGTTGAACATAGATATGATATAAGTACTTCGGTACATGCAATCATTCTTTTACCCAAGTCACTTGGGGGCTCTTAAATTTATATGAGCCGTTTTATGATGAGTGTTTTTCTTCTTAGTCGTTGCAAAGTTTTTATTATTATTTATCACTCCTTTTTTCGACACAAGTGTGCGGTCACTAGCCGGGGAGCCTAATTTCTCTCTCAAAGCCGCTAGAGTTTAGTTTGCTAAAGTGGCCTAGTAAGAAGTACTCCGCCTTCGGGATAGGAGGTTGAAGCCGTAGGCTGACCCGCTTTAAGTTTTGTGATAGGATGTGTCATGTTAAAGCACGGCAGAAGCACCTTTTTTTTCTAAAGTCCAATTTCCGGATTGGCACCGAACACTTGATCTAGTTCGGACATTAACCTTTTGAATAAGTTTTTCGGCTTTTCGAGCCCATGGCACTTTTTAACTATTTGTATGTTTTCAGCACAAATCTCGAAGTGCAATGCCGGACACCTATAGAGATTCGGCAAAAACATTCTCGGATATTGCTATATATGCATCAGTTTCGAATTGTGTCTTCGGTCAATAGTTGGGTTGCCCGGCTCCAGTGCTTGCCTCCTATGTTCCGCTTTGTTCGACTAGGTGTGCAAAGGGAGAACCACTACGATTGTGCTTCCAGCTCACATGGTTAAGCACCTCAGTGGAGAAAGCCGAAAACTGACTGCCACAATAAGCGTAAACTGGTCCGCCATCCGATGACGGCGTTAAAAGATGGGCCATTCATAACAATGGCCGAAGTGTTTACGACTTGACCTCAACTGTCGCCGAACACTACCGTGGGCTATTAACTGGCCTCCCAAACTAAATCCTCGATATTTTGCTCTTACATTGGGGCTGAGGTTTCATGATCATGCTTAGCATGACAACTCAAAGAAAGGAACCGATAGCGGGACTATTTTCTTTGGAAGAAATGTCTTGTTTGTTAAACAGTAATATAACATGTCTCTCCGCGTACCTTTGTTTATAAAACCGTATGGCCAGATTGCCTTGTTTGTTGTAAATCTTTGCCCTCATAAAGGCTTTATAAAGTAAGGACAAACACTCCTCGGCTATTGGCCGAGGAGGTGGAAGCCGATGGTAGGTCAAAAAAGTTTTGTACAATGCGGATCTGAGCATTAATGACGTAAAGTACTTGGATACATAGAGTCATTACACATAATTTGTCACTTTACTAGGGATATCGATCCTTAATTCGGCCTCCCGTGCCCGCATTAAGGCTCGGGGGCTACTGGGCTTCAGGCTTATTATTTATACAAATATTAAAGTGGCACATCGATCCCCTGATCTGGTATTGCCACCCGACCAGTGTCTCGGGGGCTACTGCATTGCCTGTTCTATGCAGAAAATTTTAAGTGCAATACAATTTCCGAGGAGATTTTGATCCTCAGGTTGGTCGGCCGCACCCAAACTGAGTCTCGAGGACTGAGCACGCCGCTTTTTGTGTCCCGAAGTATTCTGCCGAGCTAGGACTTGATCCTCAGACCGATTTTGCAAATCAACATGAGTCTCAGCGGCTACGGGGATCAGCGGTCTTATGTCATCCTTCATGAGACCGATACCCACCTTGTGGGCTACTGGCGCCAATCAAAAATATTGACAAAAATCAGCCCACATTCGGGGTGGTGCACCACCTCAGAAGCAGTCCGGCGTAAAGCTCGGGCACTAGTGGCTGGCTCCATAGAGGGCACTTCCGGCATTAAGCTCGGCTAAACTCCTTCAAACTTCTTTGAACCAAGGTGACTTACGACACCTCGGATATAGTCTGGCGTTGGAGCTCGGATACATAGTCCGGCGTTGGAGCTCGGATACCGTCCGGCGTTGGAGCTCGGATACATAGTCCAGCATTGGAGCTCGGATACCGTCCGGCGTTGGAGCTCGGATACATAGTCCGGTGTTAGAGCTGGGAAGCAGTCCGGCATTGGTGCTCGGCTGCAAAAGATACCTCAAATGCAGTCCGGCGTTGGAGCTCGGACGCAAGAGGACGTTGCCGCCCGGGAACAACTTCAAACCCGAGGTGTGGCATAAAAATAACAAGGCATTGATAAAGGCCGGAAACTTAAAGGGGCTCCTCGGATACCCGACGTGTAAACTCGTCGAATGCATTTCGGCGATCCTCAAGATCGAAGATGAGAAGATTTGTTGAACCAGTTTTCAAGACCGACGACCGAAGATGAAGAACAGTTCGAAAGAATCGAGGAGCGTCCCCAACTTGAAGACCGGTTCAGGGGGCTACTAACGGTGTCCTGGACTAGGGGGTACTCACCACGTCGTCTCCCAATCAGTTGGATTGGGCCAAGGATCCCCATGGCCGTATACTCATGGGCCAGTCCGGACAGTTGCCGCATACAAGGAAGATTCCACAAGACTTGGCGATCAAGACAAGGACTCCTCCCTCACCGGCGTATTCGGCTAGGACTCTTGTTATCCTAGGCCTCTGGTGCATTATATAAACCAAGGCCAAGCTAGTCGATAGATATATACAACAATCATACCATAGGCTAGCTTCTAGGGTTTAGCCTCCTTGATCTCGTGGTAGATCCACTCTTGTAACACACATCATCAATATTAATCAAGCAGGACGTAGGGTTTTACCTCCATCAAGAGGGCCCGAACCTGGGTAAAACATCATGTCCCTTGTCACCTGTTACCATTGATACTAAGATGCACTGCTTGGGACCCCCTACCCGAGATCCACCGGTTTTGACACCGACAAGGACTTTGAGCGTTTTGCTGAAATGATTAGACCTATTTTCTTAAGCATGCGCTTAACTGATATGCTTAAAACAAACCCTTATGCTAAATATATGAAAGATATCATCACTAATAAGAGGAAAATACCTGAAACTGAGATTTCCACCATGCTTGCCAACTATACCTTTAAGGGTGGAATACCTAAGAAACTTGGTGATCCCGGAGTACCCACTATACCTTGCTCTATTAAAAGGAATTGTGTTAAAACTGCTTTATGTGATTAGGAGCCGGTGTTAGTGTTATGCCTCTTTCCTTATATCGTAGACTTGAATTGAATAAGTTGACACCTACTGAGATATCTTTGCAAATGGCTGATAAATCAACTGCTATACCGGTCGGTATTTGTGAGGACGTGCCTGTTGTTGTTGCGAATGTTACTATCTTAACAGACTTTGTTATTATTGATATTCCCGAGGACGATAGTATGTCTATTATTCTTGGCATACCCTTTTTAAATACTGTAGGAGCTGTTATTGATTGCAACAAAGGCAATGTCACCTTTCATGTTAATGGTAATGAGCATACGGTACATTTTCCGAGGAAGCAAATCCAAGTTCATAGCATAAATACTATTGAGAAAATTCCATCAATTATTTTGGAGGTTTTGAATTTCCTCTCCCTACTGTCAAGAAAAAGTATGATATTCTTATTGTTGGGGTTTTCATATCCCCGTTGAGGTAACTTAGTGTCACTTTGAAATTTCTCCAGTTCAGTGTTATTCGGAATGAGTTTGTTAACAACACTTGATCAACCTTGTTAGTGGATTCATTTTGATGATCATGAGATGGATGAAACTAGAAGGCACAACCTTCTGTACCCTCTTTTTAATTTCTGTTTTTAGTTTAAATAAAGCAAAAATAGTATTATCCGTCTGTTTTCTGAATTATCCGTGCAATAAAGAATAGTCCGAAAATAAAAGTGCTCAATATGCCTTGCAAATTTAGTATGATTTTTTCTGGAATATTTGAGGATTTTAGGCACTGAAAACACTGCAGGAGGGGCATGCATCAGGCCACGAGAGTGGAGGGCGCCCCCCATAGGGCACACCCCCTGTCTCGTGGGCCCCCGGTGGCCCCCCTCCACTTATGCCAGCACGCACACACTTCATCTTCTACCCAAAAAAAACCCCATCCAGCTCAAGCCCGAGTTCTAGCTCGTTTTGCTGCGATTCTCGATCTCTTAGCTCAAAGCTCCTTTCACAAAACTGCTTTGGGAGATTGTTGCTTGGTATGTGACTCCTCCATTGGTCCAATTAGTTTTTTGTTCTAGTGCTTTATTCATTGCAAATCCTTGCTGCCTTGGTGACCCTTTTATTGAGCTTGCATGTTAAATTTTTGAGGTCCCAAGTAGTTCCAATGCATGATATAGGCTCTAGGCACTTGTAGGAGTAGTTGCTATCAATCTTGTTTAGTTTTATGCACTTTTATTTTGAAGTTACTAAAAATTTCAGAAATTTTCAGAAAATGTTAAGGAAACTTTTGAGGGGCTCTTCTAGCCACAGCTCCCAGGAAAAACAAGCCAAAGAGAAGGAAAAAGGCAAGTATAATCTTCCTCGCTTAGCGGAAGTACGATCGTGTGAATGGCCATGCGAGGATTTCTTGAAAGAGGCTGGAATTCATGAAGACTTTTATGCTTTAATCGAGACTGCAGGCCTCACCGGTTTCATCAACGACCGAATCGATAAGTATCTCTTACACATCGATACCTTTGTGCAAAACTTTTATTTTTATCCTAAGAAGTCACCGCCTGCAGTATCATTTCATTTATATGATGAGTTCAAAGAAATGTCTTTACGTCATTTTTGTGGGGTATGTAGAATACCTTATGTGGGAGAATTAGAGGAGCCCCATCGTGAAGATGTGGCGGGCTTTGTTAATACTATCGCCGTAGAGGAGCCAAAGAAGGGTTCCGAGGCGAAAGTCTCTAGCATACACTTTCCTGTTTTACGCTACTTTTCCATATTTGCTAGTAGATGCTTGATTGGTCGTGGAAATAGTGGAAACTTGAGTGTTCCTGATATTATTAGTCTTCAACATGCTTTGCTTGGAGACGATACTTTTAGTATGGGTGCCGTTGTTGCTAAACGGCTAGCCCCGAATCGTACAAAAGGCCCCATATTTGGAGGTATCTATGATGCACGTATTGCTAGACATTTTCAGATACCCATTAGGCACGATGAGGAAAAGGAGACAATATTGCCTCCTCACATTTTAGATTACAAGATCATGGTAGCACACAAGTTTATTGTTGAGAACGAAGATAGGACGCTCTTGTATAAGCTTAGATTCAATAAGTAACACTTCGAGATTATTATTTTGCCTGCGCCTCTGTTGTTTGATTTGCTTGCAGAAAAATTTCTCGTCACACCGTAAGCGGTGAACAATCATCGAGCCCAAGCTTTTACTCCAGAACCTGAACCTGAGCCGGAACCTGAACTGGACCCTTATCGTGCATCATCTGTCCAATGGGATCCAGAGATGACCAGCCAGTGGTATCCTGATTACACCTCTCATCACACCGGGGAGAGTAGCGGTGATCCCTGGTATTAGACCAACTTAGGCCAAAAGCCTAAGCTTGGGGGAGTACGTATTTCTCACCGACTTTACATTCATGTTCACACACTAGTCGTCGGTGCTCATACTCTTTCATTGTATTATCCATGTTAGTTTAAATTTCTTTTTCTAGTTTTCTTCTTGTGTGTTTGATAAACCTTGAGAAAAACCAAAAAAATTAGTTAGTTTAATTTCCATGCTTGTAGTAGAAATTAAAATTAAAAACCCCAAAAGATTTCTTATTCTTCTTTTACTTGTTGGGAGTTTTCCCGTGTAAATAGTTTTCTTTTCTTTTCTTTCCTTTGGGGGTTGAGAAGAGCATATTGGAAATGCTGAGTGGCTCTCATATGCATGATTGTTTATTTAACTTAGAGCCTATATTACTTGTCTTCTCTTTTGAGTTGAAGGCTTGCAGATTCCAGCTTAGTCCAATGCACGTGCACTCTTATTATTATACACATCGTTCGGTCGTGCAAGTGAAAGGCAATAATAACGACATATGAGGGACTTATTGGGATGAGAAAAGCTGGTATGAACTCGACCTCTCTTGTTTTTGTAAATATGATGAGTTCATCGTTTCTGAGTCAGCTTATTATGAAGTAAACATATTTGCAATGACATTTAGAGAATATAGTTGCTTGTACCATGCTTGATTAGCTTTGAGTTATAATGGTTTACCTTGCGTGCCAACATGCTATTAGAATGATTATGATGTGATATGATGGGATGGTATCCTCCTTTGAATGAATTGAGTGACTCGACTTGGCACATGTTCATGCATGTAGTTGAATCAAATCAACATAGTCTTCATGATATTTATGTTCATGGTGGATTATATCCTACTCATGTTTGTACTCGGTGTGGATTAGTTTTAATGCATGGTTATGACTGTTGTCGCTCTCTCAGTTGGTCGCTTCCCAGTCTTTTGCTAGCCTTCACCTGTACTAAGCGGGAATACTCCTTGTGCATCCAAACTCCTTAAACCCCAAAGTTGTTCCATATGAGTCCACCATACCTTCCTATATGCGGTATTTACCTGCCGTTCCAAGTAAATTTGTATGTGCCAAACTCCAAACCTTCAAATGAAATTCTGTTTTGTATGCTCTAGCCGCTCATGTTTCCACTAGGGCTGCCTATATCTTCCATGCTAGGTGGGTTATTCTCAGAGGAGTGGACTCCGCTCCTCATTCACGAGAAAGGGCCGGTAACCGAGATGCCCAGTCCCATGATCCAAAAATATCAAAGCAAATCAAAATAATTGAACAACCCCCCCCCCAGGGCTGTTGTTTGTTGGAGGCACTCGTTGTTTCGAGAAAGCCATGGCTTGATGCTTGTTGGTGGTTGGGGGAGTATAACTTTTACCATTCTGCGTGGGAACTACCTGTAATGCATTTAGTATGGAAGATACATCCATCTCATAGCTGTTGCGTTGACAACAAAAGTATGCCTCTCAAAATGTTATTCAATCTCTATTTTAAAATCGAGCTCTGGCACCTCTACAAATCCCTGCTTCCCTCTGCGAAGGGCCTATCTATTTACTTTTATGTTGAGTCATCATCTTCTTATTAAAAAGCACCCACTGGAGAGCACACTGTTATTTGCGTGTATTACTATTGGTTTACATTGGGTATGACTTGACTGGATCTCTTTTACCATGAATTACAATGTTTAGTCAGTCCTTGATCTTTAAAGGTGCTCTGCATTTATGTTTTGCGGTCTCAGAAAGGGCTAGCGAGATACCATTTTGTTATATCATGTTATGATTGTTTTGAGAAAGTGTTGTCATCCGAGTTTTATTATTATGGCTCGCTAGCTGATTATGTTATTGATATGAGTAATTGTGAGACCTAAGCATTATTGTGAGTATGGTTAGTTTATAATATTGTTGAAACCTGAAAGATGGCTTTGCATGTTTACAACAACAAGAGAAAATAGAGTTTGTAAAAGTTTTTCTTTTTCACTTTCAGTCTATCAACTGAATTGCTTGAGGACAAGCAAAGGTTTAAGCTTGGGGGAGTTGATACGTCTCCAACGTATCTACTTTTCCAAACACTTTTGCCCTTGTTTTGGACTCTAACTTGCATGATCTGAATGAAACTAACCCGGACTGACACTGTTTTCAGCAGAACTGCCATGATGTTGTTTTATGTGTAGAAAAGAAAAGTTCTCGGAATCACATGCAAATCCACGGAGACACTTCTTGGAATTAATAAGAATTTCTGGGCGAAAGAAATGCACCAGGGGGCCCAGGGCCTGTCCACGAGACAGGGGGGCGCCCCCCTGTAGGGCGCGCCCCCTATCTCGTGGGCCCCCTGGACCTCCACCGACCTCAACTCCAACTCCATATCTTCCATCTCGGGGAGAAAAAAATTAGAGAGAAAGTTTCATCGCATTTTACGACACGGAGCCGCCGCCAAGCCCTAATCTCTCTCGGGAGGGCTGATCTGGAGTCCGTTCGGGGCTCCGAAGAGGGGGATTCGTCGCCGTCGTCATCATCAACCATCCCCCATTACCAATTTCATGATGCTCACCGCCGTGCGTGAGTAATTCCATCGTAGGCTTGCTGGACGGTGATGGGTTGGATGAGATTTATCATGTAATCAAGTTAGTTTTGTTAGGGTTTGATCCCTAGTATCCACTATGTTCTGAGATTGATGTTGCTATGACTTTGCTATGCTTAATGCTTTTCACTAGGGCCCGAGTGCCATAATTTCAGATCTGAACCTATTATGTTTTCATGAATATATGTGTGTTCTTGATCCTATCTTGCAAGTCTATAGTCACCTATTATGTGTTATGATCCGACAACCCCGAAGTGACAATAATCGGGATACTTCTCGGTGATGACCGTAGTTTGAGGAGTTCATGTATTCACTATGTGTTAATGCTTTGGTCCGGTTCTCTATTAAAAGGAAGCCTTAATATCCCTTAGTTTCCACTAGGACCCCGCTGCCATAGGAGGGTAGGACAAAAGATGTCGTGCAAGTTCTTTTCCATAAGCACGTATGACTATTTACGGAATACATGCCTACATTATATTGATGAACTGGAGCTAGTTCTGTGTCACCCTATGTTATAGCTATTACATGAGGAATCGTATCCGGCATAATTATCCATCACTGATCCATTGCCTACAAGCTTTTCACATATTGTTCTTCGCTTATTTACTTTTCCGTTGCTACTGTTACAATTACTACAAAAACCCAAAAACATTTATCTTTACTGTTGCTACTGTTACCATTACTATCATACTACTTTGCTACTAAATACCTTGCTGCAGATACTAAGTTATCCAGGTTGGTTGAATTGACAACTCAACTACTAATACTCAAGAATATTCTTTGGCTCCCCTTGTGTCGAATCAATAAATTTGGGTTGAATACTTTACCCTCGAAAGCTGTTGCGATCCCCTACACTTGTGGGTCATCAACGCGCGAAACTAGCTAGTACTACTTACTTTGGGTGTGTAAATCACAGCTCCTTCTTCTCTAGACCCGGAACCATTCTAGTGAACTTTTTCCAAACCCTGCCCAGCAAAGAAAATGATTACTTGATATCAGGAAATGAACGGAAGTTGCCGATATGGTGCGATAATGATTCAACTTACTTCTGGAGCATTTCACTCATGTCCGCCCACATCTTAGGCTCTTTACATCTCGAGTCCAAGACAGCTACTACTCGAGGGTCAAACTTAATTGATAGCAGAATAAAGTGGAAGCTGCGCATGCATAACTCATCAATTACATTTAACCTCGAGTAAGCGAAACCGAATATGCACAAGATAGTAACACTCACCTGAATTTGTAACGAAAGAGTGTTTCCTGTTTGTTTTGATGTCGAAGGGAAAGCCTTTAGCAAGTTTTTCTCAGTATCTTTGCCTCTATTTTGTATCGCCCATTCATTTACGGTATTTGGGCTGATAAACCCAATGTCATAGATTTGTCTTCTCTTGCATTCGGCGATCTTCAATCTGCATAATATAGTGAGGATAATTATATATACATGCAATGAACGAGCTGAGCTAGAGACTTAATTACAGAAATAATATTTACAAACAGTAGCACGTCATGAGAGTTTTGTCGACATCGTCTTGATTGAATAACTGAAATAATTCCACAAATTCAACGTACATCATGTCGACCCCAATGAAGTTGTGCCGATCTTTAGTTCCCAACAAAAGATTGTCGGTCCCATCCTTGCAGGTATCCAAGTACCAGTTATGCAATGTTCGCATCATCGATGGTAGATACGGGAGCTGATCAGGTTTGATGAGAGTCTTCCCGTGCTTGTACATAAAGGGTGCTACGACCTCACCATTTCAAACTGTACATCATCGCCCACATAATCACCAAGAGTTGTACCAGGCGCTAGCCCCGGATGATTATCGATATCACTAGACACCTTGAGTGGGGGGCACGAGTGCTTCTCCTGTTCGCCGAGCTGGGGAATTTTTTTCCTACTTCGTCTTGCAGCACTGGTAGTACTTCCCGACCGCTCTACTTTCTCAACTGTCATTTCAATACAATAGTCATAGTGTGATTGCGGCGGAGGCAGTGGTGGTTGCTTAAGGAAATTCAAGGCGCATTTCGCTTTCACCGGATCTATTATTTCCTTTGAAGGTGGACGTTTTTGTTCAAAATGGGCCTTCACTTCGGCAGACACGATGTCCTTGTTTTCCTCGTCAGTCCTCTCATATGGATCCTTGCTGCATAATTTTCGGGACATATGTCTTCGTTGAATTTGTCTAGCAGTCTCCACATGTGTTTGTACTGATTGTACCATGTCTATTTAATATGACACATGGTTATAAAAAAACAAATGATTATCGCTTGTGTTCGTCTGAAACAAACCTATGAAGCCGGTAGCATGTTTACAGGTCAATGGCCTGCAATGATTCCCCATTGTAGCCCAGCAGTGAGCCCTCTCATGCATGCATTAGCCTAGTGTGAAGTGCACCCCTCGCATGATTGATACGACTCTGACGTATCTATAATTTTTGATTGTTCCATGGTATTGTATTATCCATCTTGGATGTCTTATATGCATTTATCTGCTATTTTATATGATTTTTGGGACTGACCTATTAACCTAGAGCCCAGTGCCAGTTTTAGTTTTTTTCTTTAATTTTGAGTTTTACAGAAAAGGAATACCAAACGGAGTCTAAATGACCTAAAAATTACATGATTTTTTATGGACCAGAAGAAGCCCCCGAAGCAAAAGAGTTGGGCCATAAGAGCCACGAGACCTCCACAAGGGTGGAGGGTGCCCCCCTAGGGTGCACTATCCGGTCTTGTGGGCTCCTCATGGACCCTCCTGACCAGTTCTCGACGCCAAAAATTCCTATAAATATAGAAACCCCTAGAAATAAACCTAGATCAGGAGTTCCGCTGTCGCAAGCTTCTATAGCCACGAAATACCAATTGGGAGCCCGTTCCGGCACCCTGCCGGAGGGGGAATCCATCACCGGTGGCCATCTTCATCATCCTGGCGCTCTCCATGACGAGGAGGGAGTAGTTCACCCTCGGGGCTGAGGGTATGCACAAGTAGCTATGTGTTTGATCTCTCTCTCTCTCTCTCGTTCTTGATTTGGCACGATCTTGATGGACCGCGAACTTTGCTATTATAGTTGGATCTTATGATGCTTCTCCCCCTCTCCCTTCACTAGTAGAAAAAGGGCCTAATGTGAAGCACATTAGTCCCGGTTTGTAACTGAACCGACACTAATTTGACCATTAGTGCCAGTTCCAATGGCTAGGCGGACAACACTCATTAGTACCGGTTCATGGATAACCTTTAGTACCGGTTCGTGCCGCGAACCGGTACTAAAGAGGTGGTGGCAGGCTGGTGTCAAGCTGCGGCCCCACCAGCACCTGTAGTACCGGTCCATGCAACGAACTGGGACCACAAGTTCACCATTAGTCCTGCTTATTTCTAACAAACCGGTACTAAAGGTCTTCCTATATAAACCCCTTCGTCCATCCCGTGCGCTCTGTTCTTCCCCTTTCCTCTCCTCTACTTTCTTCCTCTTCCTCTCGAGCTCACACTCCATTTTTGCCAAAATTTGTGAAGATTTGAAGGCACCCCATCCATCCAAGTGATCACAAAGGTTAACAACCTTGTCCTTTCATCTATCATTGCTATATTAGCTTTTGCAATGCTCTATAAGTATAGTGATTTGTGGGTTTTATTTTGGGAGGAATTATATGTTGTAGTATTTGATTTATATGCAATCTGAGGTCAAAATAACTCTTACTTTGCATATGTAGGTTTGGTTTACTTAGTGCCTTCCCGTCTCCGTCCTAACCATCATCGGTCGCCCGCACCGTCCCGTCGTCAGCTCCATGTTGTGGTGAGCCTCTTGTTCTTATCTTTTTAATATAAAAAAAATCATGTTTGTGTGATTTAGATATATAGTTACTTGTATAATTTTCTTACCCGTACATTGTTTGTTATACATAGCGCCATGGTTTTGATATCCGTCCCCGTCGGCCCTCGTCCGGGTTAGGATTCAGATGTGGTATATTCTCTTTTATAATTATTTGTTGCATTTTGTATTTATGACAAATTATGCCCATCAAGTTGACATAGATATTTTTATCTAGGAGGTATGTGAACTGGAAATTCCAACTGACCCTATTGTCGAGAGGTAAAATTTCCTTGAAAAAGAAAACAAGTATTTGAAAGAAAAATTGAAAAGAATTGAGGGGGAGAAGATGGAATTGGAGTTGCATGCTGCTGATGTCGTCGATGATCACAAGATCAAGATGGAGAAAATGCGCTTGAAGATTAGAAAGATTAGAAAATATGCCATCGATAGTGAGGCTTGGTATCATTATGCTGCTGGATCAATTGTTAACTTGGTTGCAATCTTGATCGCATTTGTTGTTGCATTTAAATGATTTAGCTAGAGAGTTTGTATGTTGTTTTATGAGAATAAGTGTGTATGAACTTTATGTATGAACTTGTATTAATTTGGTCTTTTCGGCGCTGTGTAATGAAGATGAGCCGGCAATTGATGTACGGTGACCGATGCTCTCCCTAGTTCGTTAATGGCGTGCGTACTTTTCTACTTGTGGCTGAGGCAAACAAGTGGGCAGATGGTTTCATGTGTTCTCCATGTGCTGGCTGTAAGAATGATTGGAATTATTCTTAGTCAAAAACCATTCACCTCCACCTGTTTGAGTTTGGTTTCATGCCCCACTATAATGTTTGGACCAAGCACGGAGAAAGAGGGGTAATGATGGAAGGCAATGAAGAAGAAGAGGACGACAACAACTATCCTGGCCATGAGTTCCTTCAATATGATGGTACAACAATGGGGGAAGAAACTGAGCTGGCAATGCGGGAAGAAGCTGAAGAAGAGGCATCAAATGAGCCCGCTGATGATCTAGGTCGGGCCATTGCTGATGCACAGAGAAACTGCGCAAATGAAAAGGAGAAGAATAAGTTGCAACACATGTTAGAGGATCACAAGAAATTGTTGTACCCGAATTGCGAAGCTAGCAAGAAAAAGTTTGGCACCACACTAGAATTGCTGCAATGGAAGGAAGAGAATGGTGTATCTGACAAGGGATTTGGAAAGTTGCTGATAATGTTAAAGAAGATGCTTACAAAGGACAACGAATTTCCCAAGAGTATGTATGAAGCAAAGAAGGTTGTCTGCCCTCTAGGATTAGAGGTGCAGAAGATACATGCATGTCCTAATGACTACATCCTCTACCGCGGTGAGTACTAGGATTTGAATGCATGCCCGGTATGCGGTGCATTGCACTGTAAGATCAGCCGCGATGACCCTGGTGATGTCGAGGGCGAGCGCCCCATGAAGAATATTCCTGCCAAGGTGATGTGGTATGCTCCTACAATACCATGGTTGAAACGTTTGTTCCAAAACAAAGAGAATGCCAAGTCGATGTGATGGAACAGAGAAAACTGTAAGAAAGACGGGAAGTTGAGAGTACCCGCCGATGAGTCGCAGTGGAGAAAATCGAGAGAAAGTATTGGGAGGACTTTGCAGGTGACGCACGGAACGTATGGTTTGGTCGAAGCGCAGATGGCATTAATCCTTTTGGGGAGCAGAGCAGTAACCATAGCACCTGGCCTGTGACTCTATGTATGTATAACCTTCCTCCTTGGTTGTGCATGAAGCGGAAGTTCATTATGATGCCAGTGCTCATCCAAGGCCCTAAGAAACCCGGCAATGACGTTGATGTGTACCTAAGGCCATTAGTTGAAGAACTCTTATAGCTGTGTAATGGAAAAGGTGTACGTGCATGGGATGAGCACAAATAGGAAGAATTTGACCTACATGCGTTGCTGTTTGTGACCATCATGATTGGCCTGCTCTCAGTAACCTTTCAGGACAGGCAGACAAGGGATACCACGCATGCACGCACTATTTGAATGATACCAACAGTATATATTTGGACAATTGTAACAAGAATGTGTACCCGGGACATCGTCGATTTTTTCCTAGCAGGCATCCCAAAAGAAAGAAAGGCAAGCATTTCAAAGGTGATGCAGATCACCGAACGAAGCCTCGCCACCGTACCGGTGATGATGTACATGATATGGTCAAGGATTTGAAGTTAATCTTTGGAAAGGGTCTCGGTAGACAATCTATTCCGACAGACACTAACGGACGTGCACCCATGTGGAAGAAGAATTCTATATTTTGGGACCTGCCCAATTGGAAAGGCCTAGAGGTCCGCTCTGCAATCGACGTGATGCACGTGGCGAAGAATCTTTGCGTGACCCTGCTTGGCTTCTTGGGAGTGTACGGGAAGAAAAAAGATATACCGGAGGCATGGGAGGACCAACAACGTATGCACGGAAAGGACGACATACATCAGGGTCATGCCAGCTACGCTCTTACCAAAGAAGAGAAGGTACCATCTGGCTTCTCGTCGAATATAAAGGGAATAATAAATATGGCAGAGAAAAAGTTTCAAAACCTAAAATCTCATGACTGCCACGTGATATGACGCAGCTGTTTCCGATTTCATTGAGGGGGCTTCTATCGGAAAATGTTTGATTAGCCATTGTGAAGCTGTGTGCATTCCTCAATGCAATCTCTTAGAAGGTAATCGAACCATAAATCATACAAAGGTTGGAGAATGATTTGGTGCAATGTCTTATCAGTTTCGAGTTGGTGTTCCCACCATTCTTTTTCAATATCATGACGTGCGTCCTAGTTCACCTATGTGAAGAGATTGCTGTTCTGGGTCCTGTATTTCTACACAATATGTTCCCCTTTGAGAGGTTCATGGGAGTCTTAAAGAAATATGTTCATAACCGTGCTAGGCCAGAAGGAAGTATCTCCAAGGGCCATGAAAATGAGGAGGTCATTGTGTTTTGTCTTGACTTTATTCCTAACCTTAAACCGATTAGGGTTCCTGAATAGCGGCATAAGGGCGGACTGGGTGGAAATGGCATGCTAGGACCGGATCAAATAATATGTATGGACGGGCATTCTCTCATTGAAGCACACTACACAGTTCTACAAAATTCCGCCTTGGTGGCTCTGTATATGGAGGAACACAAAAATATTCTTAGCTCCAAATACCCGGAGCAGTGTGAAGACTCGATTACACATGAACAAACAAGGACTTTCGCCGGTTGGTTGCAGAGATGTGCCATGCATGACGCCACTATTGAAGATGACCTGTACTTACTGTCCTAGTTACCATCTTCGAATATATCCCAAATATACAGTAGCATCCAGAGCTCGCTGGTAATCCGCATCTACCACAAACAATCATGAGCTTAGGAGGACTAAACAAGAGGGGGTCATACTAAAGCTAGACTTTGAAAAAGCATAACTAATCTCGTGACTTTTGCTACCAGGGGTAGGAAGGAAGCATTGAGATCTAGGGAGAACAAGCAAGACCAAGAACAAGAATACTTACCCGAGTCAATTCTTTCCTTCCTGTGCGAAAGCAAGGCCTCTTTCTCGACTTTACTTGAATGCCAATTACTGAGCTATCTTCTTTTTTCTTTTTCTGGCGAAAGCACATTTTATTATACCAACGTAGTGTCCGCCCCTCCTAGGAAGAAGAAATTTGCTACTTTGGCTCATCAGTTGGTAAGTCTGTTTATGAAGTTCAGTGCCCAGAAAAGAGAAAAAAAAGACCAAAACAAGCTTTTTCAAGCTCTACAAGTCCTATATATATAGTGTTCCACTAGATAGCCGTGTTAAACTAGTCCAGTCTTGCCGAGTGGCCTTATCTTCTCGTTACTAAACAAGAGGGCGTATGGGTTAATAGCTCTATCTTTATTCCATCGAGGAGTCGAGCCCCGAAGCTCAACCACTAATATTAGGAGACCGCTCGCCAATGGAGACTCGGGTCAAGAGAAAGCACCCCACCCTATCTAGCTAGCAGGGGGACCCCCCTTTTCAAGGTGGAGACGCGGAAAGGGAAAGGATTGAGTAGGCCGGTATTGAATTTCAAATAGGTTGCCCTGTATATATCAGGCATGAGGTTCTACTCCGACCCGGAATCCTGCGTGGTGGTTGGTCACCTTAGCAATAATCTTCTTAATGTTGGAGAAAATGAGGATCACTGACTTAAATTGGAACTGATACCTAGACTACTTGGTTCTAGCTTGCCACCCCAGAAGGCGACGTATACACACTAGACGTACCACTGGGGAACCTATGGCTAGAGAGAATCTCTCGCGATGGAGAAATGTCAAATGGGAAGCTCCATGGAGGCACACATCATGTTGTTCGTCATCAAAATGGGACTGACTCGCTCAGGAATAGGCATAGGATTGAGGAACTTTCTAGCGTAATTACTTTCAATGGGTATGTGATAAATGGGAATGCATTTTACACGACCACCCAAGATAAAAAGAGCACCAACCAAAAAAGTGGTGTCCACTTTGATGCAGCAACCAGTAGGGGAAAGGACACGATCCGATGTTTTGTTAACCTGGCCTGGCTTTGGACGTTAAGGCGCCTGTGCATAATGAGCATGTGTTTGGAGTCCTGCACCCTAGAGATTTGGGATGTCAGCCTTTGCTGTCTATGGTGTTCTAAGCCGGCAGTATGAATAAATTGCACCGAGCACCACGCTCTGAGTCTGGGCTATTACCCTTACTGCATATGGCATGGTAAGCCGAAAATGCATATAAGTATCACATGTATGATATTTCTTTAATTATGATTATATGAGGTTTTGATAAACCGGACCTGGTTATGGACGATGCAGTCACCAGTGGGTTTTTATGGAGTATTATGATCTGCTTTGGGGAAACCGCCAAGGCACTTGTGCTCTGTTTGTATGCAGGGTTTATGACAACATGATCAAGCAAAGTTGATAATGAGTATGAGCATAAACAGTGGATCGTCAAAAAGATCAAAATGGTTCATGAGTGTTATGCAGATCAACATGCGCGATGGCATCACAGATAATTATTTCCAAGCTAGGTATTACATGGCAACAGACGGCCCAAAAGAATAAGTGTTTTGGAAAAGTATCACAACTGGCAGATGCTAAGCCGGCCTACGGTTTACTGGTCTTGGCCTTGGCGAGTTGAGGGTTGTGGATCATCCAGCACTGGTTCATCGTCCTCTTCTTCACCCATTGGCTGGAAGTCAGAGGTTGCCCAGTTGATCCCAATCAAAGCCTTGAGTACAGTCTCGTCACTAATAAGTGTTGATGGGTCAATGTCATGGGCGAAAGTGTGCATAAAAATTGGAGGAGTAAGTTCCTGGGACTAATGGATCGGTGCTTTGACTTTCTTGTTGTTAGCATCGTAAACCGCCTGATAATGTGACAGGTCAGTATCTTGAGCTAACTTGCTTGCTAAAGGATGCATTTCACTTGCTATTGAAGCAAATTCCTCAATGCTGAAGTGAGACCCGTCCTCCTTGACACTAGGGCAACTGTTAGCCAAGTCCTCCGGGTCAAGATCTGCTTGCCACGCCTTGGACCGGGTTAGTGTAGTGATGTCACCGGCTCTTGCAGCTGATCGTTTAAGCTCCTCAACCCGTTGGGGCAACACAGATAGCTTCACCAGTGTGTCCTTGATGAGGGTTGGCGGTATCTTCTTACGCGAGATTGTAGAGATAGATCGTTGTGCACCACTATATAATTGCTCTATGAGAGTATATGCGGCTTTTAGTTTCTTGCGCATATCTGAGCCGAGGTGGGCGATCCTGGTGTCGGTGTCAGAACCGGCAGATCTTAGGTAGGGGGTCCCGAACTGTGCGTCTAAGGATCAAAGGTAACAGGAGGCAGGGGACATGATGTTTACCCAGGTTCGGGCCCACTTAATGGAGGTAATACCCTACTTCCTGCTTGATTGAATTTGATGAGTATAGGGGTTACAAGAGTTGATCTACCTCAAGATCGTAAAGGCTAAATCCTAGATGTCGAGATTGTACGATTGTGATTACCCCTAAGGACTAAACCCTCCGGTTTATATAGGCACCGGAGGGGACTAGGGTTGTACAAAGTCGGTTTAGAGAGGAAGGAAACTACACACATGGACTCCAAGCTTGCTGTCCACGCAAAGGAGAGTCTTACCCGGACATGGGAGAAGGCCTTCGGTTCTGTATCTTCACGGCCCGTCAGTCCGGCCCATGTCACACAGGCCGGCTCTCCGGGGACCCCATAATCCAGGACTCCCTCAGTAGCCCTCGAACTTGTCTTCAATGTGGATGTTGTATTCGGCTTCATGTCTTCGGCTTTGCAAGGCGAGTTCCATGGTACTCCATATAGTTCGGCCTTTACATTTAAATATTGTACTCTTTAGCTTCTGCGCCACTGTCGCCTAGGCTTCCACGTGTCAAACAAATACGAAGGGTCTAAGTATTTTTACAAGTAACCCCTTGACCATGTAGGGAAGGCGCTTATTTAATGAGATTAAATCTCAGATGCCATTCCTCATCAGACCAAAAATCCTTAGAGCTTGCCATAGGAAACCAATCAAAGATGGCTGATAACCCACAAGTGTAGGGGATCGCAACAGCTTTCGAGGGTAGAGTATTCAACCCAAATTTATTGATTCGACACAAGGGGAGCTAAAGAATATTCTTGAGTATTAGCAGTTGAGTTGTCAATTCAACCACACCTGGATAACTTAGTATCTGCAGCAAGGTATTTAGTAGCAAAGAAGTATGATAGTAATGGCAACAGTGGCAAAAGTAAAGATAGCAGTATTGTAGTGATTGTAACAGTAGCAACGGTAAAGTAAATAAGCGAAGCACAAGATGTGAAAAGCTCATAGACATTGGATCAGTGAAGGATAATTATGTCGGATGCGATTCCTCATGTAATAGCTATAACATAGGGTGACACAGAACTAGCTCCAATTCATCAATGTAGGCATGTATTCCAAATATAGTCATACGTGCTTATGGAAAAGAACTTGCATGACATCTTTTGTCCTATCCTCCTGTGGCAGCGGGGTCCTAGCGAAAACTAAGGGATAGTAAGGCCTCCTATTAATAGAGAACCGGACCAAAGCATTAACACATAGTGAATACATGAACTTCTCAAACACTACAAAAAAAAAGACACATCCGTGAAATTTTGGGCCGAACGAATTTTTTTTCGGTCATACATATGACACTTCTATGACGATAATTGTGACAGAACCCGGTATCATCCTAGATGTGGTGGGCTCCTACTTCTATGACAAAAAATCATGACAGAAAATGGGCTTTTCGCCCTGGGCGGGCAGAGACGCAGCTGCATGACATTCTTTGGGCCGTCCATGACGGAAAAAACCGTCGTAGAAGCGAGGGGGAGGAAAATTTCGGGGAGTTGCCGGTTACGGTGGGAGGTCGGGGGCCGAGCGATGCGCGTTTCTCTCGTACACGTACGCACGTGTGTGTGAGGTGTTGGCTCTAACTGAACCCGAGTGATTGCACTGCAGGCTACGCGTCACTGAACCCGAGCGATCGATCAATGGCTGTTAACTGAACCTGATGGAGCGATTCCTTCGCTACTGCTGCTAACTA
>NC_041383.1:814623832-814624601 GCF_002162155.2 Triticum dicoccoides | reverse complement strand
GACCGTAGGAGGTCTGTTTCCTCTGTTTTGCGGTACGCCACACCCCTCCCGATCAACAGGACCCCCGTTTCGACCGTAGGAGGTCCGTTTCCTCTGTTTTGCGGTATGCCACACCCCTCCCGATCAGCAGGACCCTGTTCCGAACGTAGGAGGTCCGTTTCCTCCGTTCTGCGGTACGCCAGGCCTCGTTTCCATTGCCTGTTCTGTCCAATCCCTCCCGATGAACACGACCACGCATTCCGTTCCGACCGAGCCGGTTGGCTCCCCATGAATACGACGACGACGCTGTTTCTCCGTTCCGACCCAACCATGTACGTATGTGCGAGTAGGCATTGGAGACCCTGCCCATATGTACGTACGTGGCCGTATTTTCTTTCTTGCACCCTCGCCGCTGTACGTACGTGTACATGCTACGTGCGTGCCTCTACTACGACACGTGCGCGCCTCTACTACGACACGTGCGCGCCTCTACTACGACACGTGCGCGCCTCTACATCAACCAGTATGTACGTACACATTCGCGACCAGAATGACAATGCTACGTACGCTTCGACCAGGTGGGTCCCGACTGTCAGGCACTTCCTTGCCTGCGAAGATGTAGCTGGTGGGTCCCAGCAGTCAGGGGGGCGAATCATTTTTGTTTTGCCCGGACGCACTTCCTTGCGTGCGAAGATGTAGCTGGTGGGTCCCAGCAGTCAGGAGGGAGAATCATTTTTTTTGCTCGGACGCACTTCCTTGCGTGCGAAGGTGTCGCTGGTGGGTCCCAGCG
>NC_041383.1:814599042-814623692 GCF_002162155.2 Triticum dicoccoides | reverse complement strand
GGTCAGGGGGGGGGGGTGAATCATTTTGTTTTTTTGCCCGAACGCACTTCCTTGCGTGCGAAGATGTAGCTGGTGGGTCCCAGCAGTCATGGGGAAATGTTTTTTTCGCGATAGTGGCCCGGCCGGTGGGTCCCAGCTGTCAGGTGGAGGAATCATTATTTTCCGCGTAATAAGGAGGCACTTCCTTGCTGCGGCCGTGGACCTAGTTGTCAGCCTCTCCACGTAAAGTCCACGTCCGATGGAAGTCATTCCTTGACCACGTTGACCACGCCGCGCCGAGAGCACCACGGCGGTGGACGACGGCGAGGCCTAGTAAGGGTACGACGGGGAGCCGAGGAAGACACGACAGTGGAAGCTCGCGCGGAGAGGTGTACGAGGGTTCACTGGTTCGGCTATGGTGTGAGGCTGCTATCGCCGCAGGGCCTGGCCAGCGGTGGGAATAGTAGGGGCGGTGAGGCCTCCGCGGCAGCACAACCGGCCACGGGAGGCAGGAGCATGCGACACAACTGGCGCTGCTTTGGGCGGCTGGAGCAAGAAGACCAGAGGTTGAAGAAGCACTACGGTCGTTGGATGGACATCGTACGGTCACTGGAGCTAGAATCGTTCATATGGACTAAAGTTGACAAAGGCCCCCGTCCCAGTCAACTTAGTAGGCCCACAAGTCAGCCTCCCACCATGGTCTGTCCTAGCTAGCAGGGGGAGTATTCATTTTTTTGTGCGTAATAAGGAGGCACTTCTGGTGGGTCCGAGCTGACAGCTCGGGGAATGTTTTTTTTCGCGAAATACGCTGGCCCGTCCGGTGGGTCCCAGCAGTCAGGGGGGAAACGTATTTTTCACGAAATAAGGTGGCCCGTCCGGTGGGTCCCTACTGTCAGGTGGAGGAATAATTATTTTGCACGTAATAAGGAGGCACTTCCTTGCGGCCGCCTGGACCCAGCTATCAACCTCTCCACATACAGTACTCTTTCGATGGAAGTCGGTCGTTGACCACGTGGACCACGCCGCGCCGAGAGCACCAGGGTGGTGGCCTGGACGACGGAAAGGCCTAGGAAGGGGACGACGCGGAGCCGGGGAAGACGCAGCAGTGGTAGCCCGTGCGGAGAGGAGTACGAGGGTTCACTGGTTTGGCTGCAGTGTGAGGCTGCCGTCGCCGCAGAATAACAGGGGGTGTGGGTGAGTAGAGGGATGGCCTGGCTAGCGGTGGGAGTAGTACGGGGCGTTGAGGCCTCCGCGGCATCACAGCCGGCCACGGGAGGCAGGAGCACGCGACACGACCGGCGCTGCTTTGGGCGGCTGGAGCAAGAAGACCAGAGGTTGAAGAAGCACTACGGCCGTTGGATGGACATCGTACGATCACTGCAACTAGAATCGTTTAAATTGACTAAGTTGACAAATACCTTGGTACGCGTCAACTTAGTAGTCCCATAGCTCGGATTTGGCAGAGAACATATATCCCATTTGCGATTTGTAAGAATATACATCACATTTTTCAATTCTAACGGAATTTACTACAGCCCATTTACAGTTTGTTAAAAGTACAGCCCAACTTCTAGGTAGGACAACGATTAATAATTTCAAACAACCGCTAAAAACATAATTCAAAAAATATTCCCACATTATGATGGGATCCGAAATATTTTTATCCAAAATTTCTAGTCAGGTCAAATATAATTTCAAAATAAAGTTGTATCACGTTAAAATCCAATGAAATATTGCACGCGCAACAAGTAATGAAATTAAAATTTCCAAATTCCAAAAATAATATATTTTTCAAACTAATTACGTGTTTGGTGCATAGTAATTGCCCACTTATTATAATTACATCGCATTTATTATTTCTTAAAGTCCATTTTCTTGTTAAGCCTAATGCATACCTCCTAGGAAACTTTGCAGCCCAGCGGGGCGGATAAGAAGTTGACCCGGATATTGTGTACAACTGTCGGCCCAGTTGCATTGCTGATGTTGAAAAAAAGGCAAGTGTCGTACAGTACAACCTAACATGGTTACTCAGCCCACATTCAGCGACGCCGGAAAGGCCCAAACAAGGCTTCTGTACAACTTTTTGAAGTCACTGAGCTCAATTAATAACTTAAGAAAAAAGTTAGATTACAGTGGAACCTAATTAAAAGCTGTCACAAGCAAATAAATAATTCAACGGGTCCCACTTGTGCGTGTGCGTGTCTGTGTTTGTGCGTGTGTGTGTGTGTGTGTGAGAGAGAGAGAGACCCATCGGTCGATGCTCATAAATACATCTTTCAGCCATATGCATTGCTGATGCTCAGTAAAAACTTATATAGTGGACACAATCATATAGAACATCATAGCACACTGAACTTGCATACAAAAATTTCACGCAGGCGGCACAATCAGGATGGAAGCAGTGGATCACTACGGTAAGGGCTATGTTGAAACCAACGAAGTCGTACATAATGGTTCATTGTCTTTATAAATGATAGGGAAATATCTTGAATGTTGTGCAAAGAAAACAGACAGACAACACAATAAGTTCTGCTAGCACATTAAGTTGACGTACAACCCTTTCTAAAAAAAGTTCACGTACAAAATTAGAACATGTCACAATCAAATGTACTGGCATATCAGTGCTTCAGACCCATAGCTCAGATTTAACTAGTACTATCTGACAAGACTCAGTTGTTACCTCAAATTAGAGCACATCCAGGCAGCCAGCCCTGCCTCTTCTCCCAAAGAAGCAGTGGCCTCCGCCGCGCGATGGAGTAGGCCCTGTGCCATCCATCGTTCTGAGCAACACGGGGAAAGTCTGACGTTGACTCCTGTAATGGACGTCATCGACGGACCCTGGCACCAGCGGCCACGGCAAGACTTCGATTGATGGATTGACCACTTCTTCGACATGCACGAACACTCGATACAGGTACATCCCTAACGTGGTCCGCGGCGGCCTTGGTAGCGACGAATAGTACAACCCCAGTTCCTGCACCGGTATCTCAACACCAATCACGTTCGGTGGTGGACGACTTCTTCATCCATGCCATAATAGTCAGAGCCCAGCTGTCTGGACGAACAAACATACTTACGAGCTCACCTCCAAGGTCGTTGATAAGCTCGTTCATGGACTCGCTGTTCCAAGCACGTCGAGGCATGTCGTGGAAGGTAAGCTTTGTTAAAAAACTCAAGCTCAGAGGTCACCGAGCCCCATCCTGGGTGCCATCGATCAAAGGTCACCAGCGCGCCATCGCAGAACAAACGCTGGGAAGATTCGAACACACGACTGCAGTCGAAAGTTGTCTGAAACCTGACGAAGAAATCAGCCGGTGGCGGACAGACTTGACGAGCAAGTCACTTATTTGGATGCCATGCGCAATGCCAAGAGCTTTGACAAGGTCGTCCGGCGAGACGGGAGGCCGGTCGCCGTTGATGGTTACCATCAGCACTTTGCCGGCAAACTGGTCGTCAAGCGCCGCCATGCCACCGTTGAGCGACAACACACAGCGACCGAAGGCAGGACGGACCTCAGGATCTCCGGCTCGGAGATCCGCGTTGACTGGAAACATGATAGTGCGCTTGAGTACAGGGAGTACAGGAGGGGGATTTGGGTGAACTGGAGTAGGAATCGAGATTACAAAGGTGGGGGAGGGGCGGGAGACAGGGGATGAGAAGGTAGCATGAATTTCGAGCACGCGGCAATATGCTCTCGGCGCGCAAGCGCACGAAAACACCGGTGGCGCCAATATGCCCGGCCTTCTTTTTAGGATCTTTTGAGAGCCCGACCCAAGAGTCATAATTGACCTATTTGGCATTGCGTTACTACTCGGCCCATATTCAACGACACCTCACTGGCCCAAGCAAGTGTACATCATCGAAAAGGCAGTGAGCTCAAATTATATAACTTGAAAAAAGGAGATATACTCTGAACAACGGAGAATGGTGATGCCCTCATTTAGCCCACCAGTAGTTCGAGACAATAAACAGTTCGAAACAACAATATATACAACATTCAAACACTGACTAGTGACTACTACTGACATAAACAACAATACATGATAGTTCATAAGAAGTCTTGCTACACCACCAAAACGTACCCATCTGCAGCGCTCAGACTCTCGTGATCCAGACGAGAATGACATTCTAAACAGAAGAAACTATTATATATAAAGAGTGACATAGACGAGGATGACCAAATGACAAGGAATATGCATAACAAAAGAAAGAACTACCCATCCAGAACCAGCAGCAAAGACAACAAAGTCATTCGAAGAGATGATCCAACACCATCATAATTTGCAGCCCCGCTTCAGCGACCAGTGATCCGGAGATCCCAGTACTCCACCCTTTCGATGCAACAACCCAGTTCCCTATCAACCTGAAGGCTTGAACCACATCACTGCCTGTCGTAATTGAGACATCCAAGGATCAAAGTTAATCCGGATGCCTTTGTCATTTTCACCTTCTTTTGGCTGCAGGCTGTATCATTGACAATCAGGGGAGTTTGCTCCCGAACTCCTAGGGCTCGCCGTGTAGACATAGTTTTCCATAGCAAACATAGCCTCTCTGCCATCAAGGTCCTTGCCAACGGTGATCTCCTGGTTAATCGGATAATTGAGTCCGAGAAACAGAGAGTGTGAACCAAGGCTGTTTACCCGCCTCCAACTAAAAAATCCTAAAGGCCCCAACAAGCTGGTATCCTGCTCATAGACGTAACAGCCACTGTCTGGATACTCACGTATTACACGGTGCTTGTATACAATGGGGTTTTTGCAATATAACTTTTCCGGCTCATGTGTCCGAATGATCATCAGTCTTTTGCCGTCATATGATCGAGCGAGGAACCAGCTGTGCTTCCCTATTTTTGGCAAAGGTGGTGTAATTACAAAGGGCAGTAACTGTAGGGACACTGCATCATATCAAAAAGGACAGTCGTTGTTAATGTAAGATCAGCATTGTTCAGAGTATGAGTAGGATAATGCAAGAAACATCATTGATATGTCCCTGTTGGAACTGGGAGGAAAATACAGGGAAATGTATACTGGGTTCGAAAATATAGAAGTGCCATGCATGGTTATACTCATGTTATGTCGCAATCGATTCTGCACAGGAAACTACCATGTCATGCATGTTATGTAATCATGTTCTATCCTCACAAACAAATTCTTCAAGGTAACTAACAGAACATGCATTGTTATATACTCGTGTTCCGTGGGCAAAATTTTTGTGAGGATGTTATTCTAGCCATTGATTGCTGAAGGGCGAATATAGGTATGTACACATGGTAAGCATTGCAGGATTTCACTACTTCCAAATATAGAGTTCTGCATATGCACATTTACTTTCCTAATGTATCGTTAGATGAAACCAACCGTGTGGTGCATGTTTCTACATCATGAAAATGAGGAAACTAACATGGCCATTGATACACACTCATATTTAGTAGTAGTATATAGATTACTGTAAAATAAGGATAATATCCATATATTCCTAACCGTTTGATTATTCAGGGTACAAATTGGCTGTAATGACATGGTCACAATCGCATGAATTAACTCATTCCAAATATAGCTGATTTATGGCGTCTCTAATATATTGACATAGTTCTACTCAAATTCTTCTCAAACAGGGATATGCCAATCATCACAAAAAGTTCAAACAGTGTCATGGCATCGTCATTTACATGAGATGGAAACAACTTACACGCGCCGTCCAAGCAATACGTGGTGCCATCTGCTTTGTCGATCGCGTAGATGATGCCATTATGTTCAATAGCATCACAGAAGTGTGTATCAACTTTGACGATGATCCACTGCGAGCCGAGTTGTCTCCAGCTAAAAAAGGCACCGACATAAAGATAGGCGAGTCCGCAGTCGAACAAAGCAATTAGCTTGAAGTCTGCGTAATTCGCATGTCGTGTGGGTACTTGGCAGATTACAATCTTCTACAAAACAAGATCAGTCCAACTGACGTAGTAATCTAGATGACTTGGACCGCGATGGTAATACTCTATATAATCCAACGGAGGAAGGATAATCTCATGGGAGGTCTAGAAGTTCACGAGCACCAACTTTTTACCGTCTTCTCTGAAGGCAGCCATCTAGTGGGAGTTCATGCCAACCCAGTACATACATGCCAAGAAGTTTTGGGCGATGGTGATTGGGTTGATGTCGAGAGAAATGATGTACGGCGACACACTACATACCTGCAAAGAAGTTTCGGCTAATGGAGATCGGATTGAAGTCGATGGGCATCATGCACGCCTCTGTATCATGGTGAGCCGATCTTGCAAGACCAGATAGTAGCAAGCAGGGTGTCTTGAAAAGCTTAGGCCTCGCTTCGATTATGGCCGTGTGCATGTCCCTCGAGCATGCAGCCAGCCGCAGGGCGGTCAACATATCCATACACGAACAACAGAGGTCGAGGATGTCACTGGGAAGATTGCTCCAATCGTGGCTCATATGGATGCTGCGCGGTTCGCGTCCGGCCATGGTGGAGTTTAGAAGGGGGCTTGATTTACTGGGGAGAAGGATGTCGGTGCTGGAGTGGCTAGCGAGGGAATAGTGGTGCTGGGGGAGGCGAGTGAGGCGACGGTACATGGGGGCACAGTGAGATGGAGACGGAGACGGAGACGGAGAAGGAGATGGAGATGGAGTGGTGCTATGGGAGCGGAGAGGGAGACGAGGTGAGGCGCCAATGTGCCGTACATCGGCGGTGACAGACTGCACAGTGCACAGGGTGAGGCTGACTTTGGTAACCCAAACACGCCGCCTCGCCTGGACTAGTGTCAGGAGCAGGGTGTTGTCACTTCACTGTGAGGACCAGATGAATAGTATTTTGACCATCAAGTGTACCACAGTTGTACTACTACTACTACTACTACTACTAGTAGGAACATGAGTACTCCAGTATTCTATAGCGGAAATAGGTCTCTCGTGCTAGCATGCCTATTCACTTCATCGTTCAGGTAACATCCATATTGCGAGCAGAACCAAATTCTCGTGCATGCCCAATCAACGCCCTGCCGCGATGCATGCAGTGGTCGTTCTGGTGCATCAAGGACGGCATGCAGATCGTTCCACACTTGAGAAGAGGAAAAATGGAAAGGTAGAACGCGGCAGCAGAGGAAGAGAACGCTGGCTAACGAGGCTGGGAGGGGATCGAGCAGGAAGTTAATGCTGCACGCCTAAAGGTTTTGGGAAAACCTGATTTTCATAAGGTGACTTATACTCACCTAAACGGAGGGAGTATTCCTTAACCAGAGAATGTTGTGTCTCCCACTCACGCACTAAAAAAAAGCTACGACACATGTTTTTATCTGTTTGCATAGGTCCCACCTATCAGGAAGGATGGGCACGTACACGAACAGGTACAACTCCTCAATCTACCCGCATAGCCTTTTCATTTAGTCTACTTAGCCGTCTAATCAACTGCCTACATGCCACTTCTCCCATTTACTTCTCCATCGGGAACCGATTCGCCTCGGCTTCTTCACCTCCCCTTCGTCTTCATTTGCATCCAAACCCCACTGCGTTCACATTGTTTTAACCTCTTTCAATAATCATGTACTACTTCAGTTAGACTAGCCATCTAATCCTAATTCTCCAAACCATAGCCCTCCGTTCCAGCGGTTCCAAATGGCGAAAGAGATCGACATGCATGTTTTTAGCGTCCAACATGTCCTCGTCGAAGGCTCGATGCGCATAGTTGCCACCGTCACCGTCAACCCAAGGGTTGTTCGGCAGTGGATCAACAATGTATCCAACTCCCTCGAAAAGGTAGAGACGAGTGTCATCGGTCTCAACGCAGAGTACACGGAGCGTTCCCCTGGGAAGATCCACCGCGCCGCCGTCCTTCAGCTGTGCCTCGAAGATGATGTTTTGGTGTACCACATCATACACTCACCCTCCATACCAGGTGAGCTTCACGATTTCTTGTCTCGGGAGGATGTATACTTCTGTGGGGTAGCCATCGAAGGGGACAAACACAAGCTGGAGCCGTACAACCTTGATTTGAAAAGCACCGCTGACCTACAAACCAGAATCAAAATTCCTATAGAAGATTGTGCTAAACAGACACCATCCCTATTCGACGTAGCAAATTTTGTGCTCGGTACAAATCTTCAGAAGGGTGACGAGACGATGGCATTAAGGTCGTCTGGATGGGAGAATTTTCCCTTGACGTACGAGCGGATAAAATATGCTACCCTCGATGCCCGTGTGAGTTTCGAGATAGCTGCAAGGTCCAAAGAGCTTGCTGCGAAGCCGTCTCCCACAGAGAATGAGAAGCAGAAGAAGAAGAAAAAGAAGAAGAAGAAGAAGAAGAAGAAGAAGAAGAAGAAGAAGAAGAAGAAGAAGAAAACGTTGCACCAGCAGGAGGGCATTATGGATGGATGAACTATTTCCTCTCTTGTAAAAAAATTATTCCCTATCGGTGTATATTGATATAGATGGACTATTTCGATGGTGTGCATGTCTTTGGAACAGAGTAGTAGTGTGGGTCCGCTTGACTATAAGGAACTATTTATCCACATATATAGCTTTCTCTGCTACTCCTTCCAGTGATCGGTATGCAGTGCTTGTGTCCGTAGACATGACAGTTTGTCCATGGAAGTTCAACTACGGCGACCATCACGTTTCATCTCGCGATTCCCACGACGCCTCTCCAACCCACAGCACAACGCCCCCCGACGTGCGCCTCACCCCTCTCGGCCGCACCACCCCTCTGCCTTTGTGTGCATGACATGTGGGCCACCTAAAATGTGGCGAGCATCAAGTTTCTACCACAGCCACCCGCGATTCCCACGACGCCGCTCGAACCCATGAAACCACACGTCCCCCGACCTGCGGCTCAGCCCTCTTGGCCCCACTGCCCCTCTGCCTTCGGGAGCATTACATGTGGACTAGTCACCTATCGGGTCTACATGTTATTGACTCAAAGGTAGGTGTAGTAAGGCGCTGAAGCTCAGTCCTGACGACCCTAAGAGGGAAATGTAACTCCTGCGCCAGGGCTTGTGGTGCTCCCGTAGCATGAACTCGTGCCAAACTCGAGATTTATTTCTTTACTATACATGCACGGAATGATTTAATGGACATTGTAAGCTCAACATGTGATGGGGAGCTCTAAATTTGAATTTGAAACTTATAAAACGAAAAGATTCAAAACAAATAAACTGGGAGAGAGGGAGTATATCGTAGGATGTGTCCCATACAAAATAAGTCCCCTGGTTTTTCACCGCGAAGATGCGGTTAGAAAGGAGCACAACATCTTCCTACTCGTACGACAACAAATCGGCCGCAGACAGCATGGTCCGCCTTTGAGCGCCATGCGCAAGGTTCGTGCTATCTTTTATTCAATCTCACCGTGGTTCCATCGTACCAATTCATGCGGTGGCCCGTTGCTTGGCTGATCCCAATGTTGGACAAAGGTTCTACGGGAACGGTGTCACCGTTGTAAATGTTGTGCAAATTTATGTTGGTACCCTACCATACATATGCAAGCCAATCTCCACTCGCACCGAGCCTAGCCTGTGAAACAGTGGGCAGGGGGGGAATTAGGAAATGGACACGGAAGTAGTCTTTAGAATGCATTTACTACGTGATCAAACTCATCTTACCTGCTCATCGGAGGAAATCCGAGTGCCCCTCAACGTTGGCATCTCAAGGGGCGTCAACTTGCAACTACGGCCACGCCGCGCTGGAGAGACCCCCAAGGAAACATCCTCGTGGGTCCCATAGAACATCAAGATGCATTTGTATGAGTAGTTTATCTTGTGAGAGAAAAGGATAAACGAGGGAAACACTACTACTACCAATATGCTGGCCCGTGCGTTGCAATGGATCCAAACTACTAGAATAATACTTGTTCACGTGCTTGAAAAATAAACACTCTAGTTTTGATATACATGTGTCAGCAGACACGACAGCTTGTCCATGGAAGTTGAACCATGGCGACCATTACGTTTCTTGTTTCTACCACTGCCACACCCACACGCGATTCCCACGACGCCGCTCCAACCCACAGCACGACGTCCCCCGACGTGGACATGGATCCTCTGACGTGGCTAGCACTGCCTTGCCCTGCCTTTCCTTCACTGACAAGTGGGACCCACGCTTATGGGTCCCACATGTCAGTGACAGAATGGTAGGATTGTTCGTGCCCCTCATCCCTCTCGGCACCACCGCTCCTCTGCCTTTGTGTGTATGACATGCGGGCTAGCTGAACTGCGGCGACCATCAACTTTCTACCACAGACACACCCGATTGGACGCGGTTTGCCTGCTCCGCTACTGTGCTCCGATCCGTACTCCCACACCATCGAATTTTCATCCAGCGGCTGTGACACATTTTCATCCGTACTCCGGCCGGTTCATCTCGAACGAGTGAGTCGCGAACCACGCCAACACCATGAGAATGACATGTGGGCCAACCGCATTTAAGGTCCGCTTGTCATTGAGTCATAGGCCAGGCACTAAGCCACTGAAGTTCGGTCCCGTGGGCCCCGAGAGGGAAATGTAACTCCTGCGGCAGGCCTTGTGGTGCTCCCGCAGTACGAGCTCGTGCCAAAACTGGAATTTGTTTCTTACTACTACCAATTAGTACTAGTAAGGTACACGTGCATTGCACGCATGAGATTCTGGTGGTTTGTGCATTATGCTTCTACATGTGAAGTTTTCGGGATTCTAACATGTGGCAAAATCTGGTGGAATGTAAGGTTAGGCAAGTTTGATTAACTTAGGTGAGTGTTTGGTTCAAGCCACACCTTAGGCAAGCCACACTAAGGCCCCACATGACATACACACAAAAAATGTGGCAAGATTCCCTTAGGCTTGCCAACTTGTGGCTCTCATTTCGAAGAACTAATAACTTTGCCTAAGCTTAGTTATGGCAAAGTTAGTCATGAATTAAGTTCAACCATGGAGTCTTCTAAATTATACATGTAGTAGAATCTGGTAGATGATATCCAACGACCAGTAGTGCTCGGATTTGCCATCTTTGTACCATCGGATTGGCTTCATCCAACGATCAACTTTCAAAGTTTTTCACACACTATATAGGGGGTATAGATATAGATGTGCCGGTCCGTTGCAATGGATCCAAAGTATATCTATTTAGTGGAGTGTCCACTCTAAACACATTATCTATTTATCTATCTATCTATACCTCTATACCTACCTATACTAATTACAGACTCCCAATAAATTACCACGTTAATCAAAAATTACGAGTCGTTTATCTCTTGTGGAACCGAATTATTACGGCTTAGATCTTCTGTATTTTTTCCATGCAGAACGGGATACAAAATTATGAGCCGCTCACGAGTTATTACGTTTGTGTCCGTATTCACCGTGGACTATAGTACAATAGGGCTTGACCTAGCTATTTCCATCGGGGAAACCTGTACTCTCACGTAGGTTGCTGCATCTATATGGAAAAGCCACGACATAAGCATCTTGGTCACCCCTTCCGATCCAACCATGGATTCTCCTCCACACAAGAACGAAAATAGAATCGCCCTGGATTTGCCCCCTTCCTCTCCTCCGATGCTTGCCCCGCGTGCGGCGCCTCCGCTGCATCATCATGAGTACGAGGTGTTCTTCTCCTTGCCAGGTATACATGGCCTCCTTAAATTGATAAGAGCAGCCAGTCGAGGTAGATGGGAAACTGGTCATAGCTGACCTTGAACTCTCGCTGGGATCACGGTCCCAACTACGCATCCTTCAAACCATCTCATCCTTGACTCTACTCTTCTGCAGCGTTGGTCTCCGCCAAGTAAACCATGGGATAATTAATTCAATCAGATGAAGGTGCCGCTTCTTGTGTGATTTATTTGTGTGGCGTTCATGCATGATGATGATGGTCTTTAGCTTGGACTGAAGTTGGTTGGCGCCTTGCAGCTGCGAAGATCTGTTTATGCTGAATTTTCTTATTTCTGTTCTTTTGTTCTTTTGTTCTATTTTTTCTGATTTATTCATGTGGGGTTCATGCATGATGATGATGGTCTTGAGCTTGGACTGAACTTGGTTGATGCCTTAGAGCTGAGAAAGATTCATTTGTGCTGATTTTTCTTACTTATGTTGTTTGTGCAACTGAGTATGTGGTTACAGAGGTCAACTTTCAGCCAGAGCATTGAATTTTTTTACTGGTAGTAGGTGGGCGCCGAGGCTATAGGTTGGTAAAGTTTAGGATTTGTGCCTTTTTTCAGGTATATGTGTCATTGGTTTATTATATGATTAGTTGATATCTAAGGACTACAGGTTGGTTAAGTTTATGATTTGTGCCTTTTTCTGGTATATGTGTCATTAGTTTGTTATATGATTAGTTTATATCTGTGGATGCATTACTAAAAAGATTGAAGTTTCCTTCTGGTATTGTACCTCTCATTTTGTTTCTATACTGAGTTATTTCTTCTACTAGGTATTGGTATATTAAGTGACTACGATGCCGATGTTAGTCGTTGTGTCAATTTCACCATGTTTAGATCAAGCTGGGAAGGTACATCCGTACAGTTCAAGTTTCATATAATAATTTCTGAGAAAGACATTACTATGTTTTTATACCCTAATTTATAATTTTCCTTCAAATATCATTATGAAGTTTTTCTCATTTTATTCTAAATTATGAGCAGCGCACTGTATGACTGCCATCGTCAAAAACTAGCTCAGACTCCTCCCAGCCAGTCTCACATCAAGGGTCGTGCTAAGAAATACAGGAGTGCGACGTGAACGTCCAGCGGCTGGCAACACAAGTCAAAGCTGACGGAAACATCTCAGCATTACATACAGTGCAACCAATGACACATATGTGAGTTGTCACATCATCTTTATTTTTCGTCAAAGTGGTTTCATGCTGGAAAATCAGTAGTAATCTCCCCACGTACAGATACAGTTGGAGGGAGCTTCCATTTATGTCAAGACTATTCTCCTGTAATGTTTTCTAATGCTCCATATCTGTCAGTGTAGGGAGCGTGTAGGGAGCTTCCAGTTTGTGGGTATTGCCCTTATTTTTGTCATCTTGCATAGTTTTGTATAGTTTCCCCGTACATGTAATTAGTGACGGATGAGATTTATAATACTGGAAGGATGAAGTAATAAAACTGAGATTTACACTACTGTAAGTACTATATCTACTTTGTGTCATGTTACAGGCTTGCTCCTAATTCGGTTCTTAGCAGGGGTCCTTGGTGATCACTTCGTTGTTCTACAAAAGTAATAATTTAGAATTCATAATTGGAAGTGCTCAGTTCTCTCTCATGTTGATTATGGAAACTAATGGTTTACACCAACTGGTATCCGCTTTGAAAAAAGCCTCCTACTGATACAGTTGTCATAGATGCTTGATGTCAGCTGCTACTTTAGTAGTCAGTGCAATAAAAAGCTTCAAACTGATACAATCATTTCAAGGATTTATATTTTGAATAGTGAATTTTAAAAGCGCACATGTTCAAGTGGAGGTAAATCCGAAGCCATTATAGTTTACCAGCTATATGAAATTAAACTAGCCCGTATTGCTAACTGCACTTATAGGATAAATATATATCTTCAATATGAAGCAAAAGAATTGCTTGCAGATAGGCTGGCACATTTGTAAGAACATGAATGATGTGATTCTGTTGTAAGTGCTCATCATTACTGATTAGAACACAGTTTTACTAACATATTTGCTTGATTTTGCAATCATTAAAAGTAGAGGAATCGGACGAATGTTGAAGTCAGGTTATGCATTAAAAGGAATTATACAATGAGATTACATGACGTAGCAAGCAGAACATACAAGGAGATGTCCAATATCTTTTAAACTGCAGAGCTAAAGAAATAGAATTGCTTCATATAAATGAAATTACACAATTAAGTTCTTCATGACTGTGTACCTGATCAACATTTTCTGTAAGTTAGTTATCTGCAAGACCTTTTGTCTAACTAAAAAAAAGGATAAATGACTATAACATCAAATTCAGTAAACTAAGTCGCACATTCATGTATTGGGTTTCAGAAGCTCAATAATTAACCAGTGCTTAATACATTTTTATCACGGAACAACATGAGTCCATTGTAAATCTTGAATCTTCTTATCTTTTCAAGGACAAACCATCAGAATGGTGCAGCAGTACTGGAAAGTTCAAGTCTATATGCAACATGACTGACATATTTAAGTTTTTAGTATTACAGTGCAGTATCGTGTGTTCTAGCTAGAGCCTGCATGGTGTAGGTTTATTTTTTGTTTCTCTCAGTCATCCTGCATTATTGCTCGGGGAGAAGTGAGCTGATTCAAGTGTATGAGCTGCACAAATCTCCAAACCATGTACGTCTCTAAAAAGTACAGCAGTTAGATCTCCCTGTAGCAATAAATTTTATTGTAATCCTCACATGATTTTATTATTTTATTTACAGATAAAATCAATTCCTTTCATGTACTTCAGGAATATTTGAGATTTTCGTGTAATCTCTTCCTCAGAAAGGTGGAAATGTACTGCGTGTCAAATGCTCTAATCTATTTTAATATATTCTTATTTTAGAATTACGGAGTTCTTATAATTAGTTAATCTGGCAATAAAATAATGTAGAACAATCTTCTATCTACTGTATCTATTGTTAACTATATTTCAGCAGCTGCCCTCAGTGCATGCAAATACAACAATATTGAAGCTTGGTGTGAATATTTTGACTTAATGTTAACAGAGTAGCTATGTTCTGAAAGTATGTATTTCTGAAAATTTGTCTATGGATGATTGCTCATATCTACTTGCTTATTTGTAAACCTTATTTCTGTTTGTAGAAACTAGAGAAATTTTTTGCACATTACTTGACACATAACATAATTGGTTGTTGTTGGTTCACCTCAATGACCTGTCTTTTCCATTTATGGCGTTGCTTGAATACAAGTACACTTTTAGAATGACAGCTCCCACCAATTTAATTTTAATATAACCCAGGTTTAGGTCACTTTGAAAATCAAATTTACCATTTAAATGTGCACGTTGGTGAGTCTGTCACATTACTTTAACTATACTTCTTTATACATGCTTTATTGCGCACAGACAAGCTTATGGCAATAAAAATATGATCTATTACTAAACTCAACATGATTAAGCCATGGTTTGGAATCTTGCTGGCTCACATTTACCATACATGCATTTGTTTATTTTAGTGTCTGTTCGACGCACTCCCTTCATACTCTTCACTGTTAGTTTTGCACGATAATAAAATAACCACATCATCACGATTTATCATCGTAAATCGAGACTTATAGAACACCACAATGTCAGAAATTCTTTGCGCGAAATTACGAAGGGTTGAATGAATATCATTTATGTTTGCTATCTATGAAGAGACCTATTACATGATATTAAGAATTTTTTGTATACTTAATTTGTATATAATGCTAGCCCGTGCATTTGCACGGGTTGACGACTAGTTTTTCTCTAACCTTCCATAGCCATGCAACCAAGCCACATAAGCTTCATGGGTGCCCCCCACATCATATTATTCATACTACGTTGATTGAAAAAAAGATAAATCACCCAAAACAAGATCTTCCCATTTTTTGTTCCTACGATGTTGTGCCGTGCACGTATCTACTAGTAGTTGTATAGTGGTAGTACTAGTAATATAGTATTAGGAGTACAAACATGGTAGTACTAGTAGGAGTAGTACTAGTACGGAATGCTCCTACTCTATCAACGAGCCCCGTCTGACACAAAATTTCTTGGCTTCCATGCTACAGCTAGATCTTCCCCTTGTTTCTATTTTCCAACCCGGTGGCGGGCGGGGTGTCGGTTTGCTCAACGGCGGTACCACATGAAAGTGAAAATGCTAGGCAGGCAACACGCCTTCCCTAAGCTATGTGTCGTGCCGGACGGGCCGTGTTGTACTCCCGATTCCCGGGCGTGTGGGGGTGCGACGCGAACGCGGCAGGCCTTTTCCTTTTACTAGCAATGTGCCCGTGCATTGCGACGGATTCAAAGTAGTAGAATAGTAGTATTTGTTCACACACTTGGAAGAAATCACTATTGTTTTGATATACACCTAATATATTACTCCCTCCGTACCTAAATATTTGTCTTTTTTGAGATTTCAAATGGACTATCACATACGGATTATATAGACATATTCTAGTGTTTATAGCAAGAAGCCCGCGCGTTGCACGAAGTTGATGGAAAAGGTAAGCACTACTTATAAATTGACGGATGGAGTACTAGTTACAGTGATGCATATAATTAAGCAAAGGGATCACACATGTCGATATTGACTGGAACGAGAATGCAACATCAGAATAAGAATTAAAGCCATGATGATGTGATCGCAGTGGTGGTTACAGAAGGCAAGAAGAAAGATGGATCCACGAAAGTACGACCTCCTCCTCCTCAACTTAGTGGCGAGGTCGAGGTGCTTCTCAACAAAGGCATCCAAGGCTTCCAGCCGGTTGAGGAAGGCCAACGTCGTAGCGTCCTCACTGGCCTTGTAGATACCTATGTACACGATTTGCTCGTACGCGTGGATGCGTAGGTCGACGAATTCTTGCAGGGCGAGGCGCCTTGCGGCGAGCACGACCTCCAGGTGGACATTCTTCATGGCGTGGGCGGGCAGTCGCAGGGCCACACGTGCTTGAAAGAGGTTCCGGCCATGAAGGCCGATTAGGGTGGCAGGCAATGAGGAGCCCGGGCGCGCGGGCTGGAGGAGTACGGCGATGTTGTCCGCGAGCTTCTTGAGGACGGTGAACTTGTTGCTGGTGGAAACGATCATCTGGTCCAACTGAGAGTCGTAGTTGGCGTCGACGGCGGCCATCCACCAGCCGGTCTCCAACACCGTCTGGAGATGATCCTCAGCGCCATGCCGCAGGCCGGCGTCGTGGACCATCTGGCGCAGCCGCTGGACGCTCACGCGCATCGCCGCCGTGGGTCTGGAGCGAGCTCTTTTGTGCTTAGTGTAGGTGCTTAGGCAAATGCTTAGGTGTGTATGATGTGGTAGATGCATTGGAATGGAGGGGCGCCTTTATATGAGGGCAATGAGGGCAAACTGCGTTGCATTCACATCGTGCAGCCTCTTTTCCCGGACCTCCTCCCATTACTTCCCTCATGCATTAATTGAAGGAGGATGCATTGGCCGTTCAACATACCGGGAACCGCTACTCCCTCCCTCGTCTGCATTAAATCCGTATCGGGAACTGCGCCGCCCGCTGTAAAATCGAATACTCCCTCCGTCTACTACCTCCGTCGTAGTTTATTAGTCCCCTATGTCGTTTGTGCTAAATTTTGACCAAAGATTCAACTGACAAAATGTTAGCGCATGTTAACAAAAATTATAACGCTGGGTTCATATTCGAACATAGGTTTCAAATATATAAACTTTTGTGACATGCATGAGCATTTTGTTAGTTAAATTTATGGTCAAAATTTGGCACAGATTACAATGATGACCAATAAACCAGGACGGAGGTAGTAGGTGAGTATTAAGTCATCTTACGAAAACCAAATACAGTACTAGTAAACACATAGGCGTGGTGCATTAACTCTCACGTTGTTTCTTATTTTTTGACATAAATAGAGGAATCAACCAAGAAGACATGTGGGGCATGTATGCATATGATACTAGTGTATGATACTACATCCGTAATGCATGGTATCATATGTTGGTATCATATAGGACTACATTTATTGCCATGCATGACACAAAGTAGTATATGATACTCAAGCTCCTCTTTCCTCATTTAATTCAATGACACCTCATCAAAATTGCTTAGTTGGCATGCATGATACTACCTATGATACTCCCATTACGACCAGCCTTAGTATCATGTAGTACTTTATTTATTGCTATGTACATGACACATAGTTCACGAGCGCTCTCTATATGTACCACCTTTTTTTTAATTTCAAGTTTTGCTCCATGGCGCAATCCATCGATACTACTACTGTACAAAAGTGGAGTATATACATTTTTTAAAAGGCTAGAGGGCGGGGCAGTCTAGCTCGGTCGGTTTCACGAGAGGCGAGGGTCTTTGTGATTTGACGGCTCATTAATGCTGTCAAATCGAATAGTACTGCACCGCCTGCTGCATGCCCGGCGCCTCCATTAAATCCCTCCGTTAAACCCGCATGAAAACCAAGAATCCTACTCCGGCCACACGTCCGTTCATGAGCTGGACAGAATTAAACGCAACACCGACCGAGCTCCTCCCATCTGCCCTCAGTTTAAACGAGGCCAGACGCCGGCCAAGCTCCTACTGTCCGCCCTCTATTTACACGAGGCCAGACAAACAACGGGCAAGAATCGCACCCCTCCGCCGCTCCCCCATCTCCTCCTTCACAATTTTCTCCACCCTTCCGATGGCTTCCGATGAGCTGTTCTCCGGCATATTACCCGGCTGAGTGGCCCGCCGAGCCCTCTGGATACGGGCGAGGCCGCTCGGTGCTTCACCAACCTCGCTTGGCCCGATTGAGCCAGTTGCCGCCCCAAGCAGGCGCTTGGTTCAGCAACTCGCCGCTCCAGTTCAGCTCGATGAGGAGTGGCGAGTTGCTCCACACCAGCACGGCGGCGAGCATGCCGGTACGAGCGCCGTCGCTGCTGCGTCGTACCGCGCCACCAGTGTCTGCGGTGGACGCGCCTCCCGTGTCTGTGGGCGCGCCTCCCGTGCCTGCGGCAGCGCCATGCAGGCAGAGACAGAAGCCGGGGGCGTGGAGAGCGATGAGTCGGTGGCCAGCTTCTCCATGTCCGCCGCCATCATCGAGGAGAAGTAGAACACGGGAGGCCGCCGCCACTTGGGACCCATGAAGGCCACCGCCGAGGCGACGACCGCGGATTCAGGTGGTTTCTTTGCTGCTTCATCTCTTTCAAGGAGCTACGTCGATCCCGCAAGTGTCTGACGGACATGAGGAAGACAAAGGGATCCGCGGGCGGCCATTTAGAACTAAAATAAGTCTAGATATATCCATTTCCAGGACAAGTATTTCCGGACGGAGGGAGTATTAATTATACAAGAGAGCCGGATTGGCACCTCTTAGTTCATGTAAATGTAATGAAATCCATCATGTTTATATGAAGATCCGGCTTTTTTATACGAAATCCTTTATGCTTATATGAAATCAGTCCGTGTTTGCACGAATTTCATCTGGTTGGTTAGAGTTGTAAAAATGTATGCCGCTGGCGTTTGATGTCGTCCTCCGTGGAAGGAAGCGAGAGGAAATTTGCCGGCTGCCGTTGGAGATGCTCTTTATGCTGGATATAATAGAGTGACATCCAATCCATTTGAGTTAATTGCCTATATGATTGTCCCTCTATAAAAAGTTAATTGCATGTACAGTGTACACGTGACTTGCATGGTGGCTACAACTTCGTACAGAAAGTTAAAAAGAAATAAGTCCATCCTTAATATTCTAAGTACTCTGTGGGTTCCACTGTCAGTACAGTAGCGAAAGAAGTATATATTAAATAAATAGAGTATTATATAATATAAAAATCTGAAGTTAAAAGACAGAATTCGAACTCATGTCATCGCGTTGCGAGCATCCGGCGCTAACCAGCCCAGCACATTTTTGTTCTAGACCATGCTGGAGATATATCTCCATGTCTACTCTTATATATACTCCATTCGTTCCTAAATATTTGTCTTTTTCAGATTTCAAATGGACTACCACATACGGATGTGTATGTAGACATATTTTAGAGTGTAGATTCACTCATTTTGCTATATATGTCTTTTCAGGAAGGGGTCAGATTTGTCCTTGATTTATTTATGAGGTATCCAGATGGCACTGCACCGCCAATAAAAGAGGTTAACATCAAAATTATGGGCTACTTTTTTGAGTATGTTGGTAAGGTCCAGTCATAGTCACTTGTTGAAATCTCTAAAAAGACAAATACTCCCTCCGTCCGGAAATACTTGTCATCAAAATGGATAAAAGGAAATCTATCTAGACGTATTTCAGTTTTAGATACATCTACTTTTATCCATTTTTATGACAAGTATTTTCGGACGGAGGGAGTAGAAAACAGAGTTGGTGATGATGGTGTGCATGCCATCCTGCAATATAGGCCGTCGGATTTATATCTAATGGATAAGAAAGAAACTATGGCAATTTTGCAAAAATATACCCACACGTCTCTCCACGTTCGCAAATAAGGCCTTCCCTCGTTCAGCCTTTTTTCTCACAAGATAAACTACTCATACAAATGCATCTTGATGTTCCGTGAAACGCACGGGCAGCTAGCTAATTTCTTTTAAAATAGTTGCTGCGATAATTGGGTTGAAGTGATATATTTTATGTCTACCCTGGATGATTTCAGATTCACTAGTAGTAACAAAGAAAAGGTTGCCTTGTTAATTAACAGAAAATAGGGTGAAAACTATCACATGAGGCCGGTAAAAACAAGGCACACTGGGTTCAGCGTCATCGTCACTACAGCTGTGCGCGCGCGAGAAGTCTACATATCGAGGGGGCTACCGAGCGAGGCACCGAGACACAATGTTTGAGAGAGAAACCAATTGACAGATTATGATCAGATCGAGAGTGTGCGCGGTAGGCACAGAGGCACAACTAGCGCGCGCGCGCGTGTGTTTGTGTGTGTGTGTGTGTTTGAAAGAGGAGTAGATAGATTATTATCAAGATCGATGTGCCACCCTACTCCTTCGGTGCCGGGTAGTGTGTGTGTGTATGTTTGAGAGAGAATCCAGTCGATAGATTAGTATCAAGATCGAGGTGTCACCCTACTGCTTCGGTGTCGGGTAGTGTGTGTGTGTATGTTTGAGAGAGAAGCTAGTCGATAGATTAGTATCAAGATCGAGGTGTCACCCTACTCCTTCGGTGTTGGGAAGTGTGGGTGTGTGTGTGGGGGGGGGGGGCAGTGACACTCACATATCTCTACTATTATAAAAAACAGAGTTGGTGATGATGGTGTTCCTGCCATCCTGCAATATAGGCCATCCGATTTATATCCAACGGATAGGAAGGAAAATATGGCAATTTTGCAAAAAGATACCCACACCCCTCTCCGCATTTGCAAATAAGGCATTCCCTCGTTCATCCTTTTCTCCCACAAGATAAACTTCTCATACAAATGCATCTTGATGTTCCGTGCAACGCATGGGCATCTTGCTAGTAGTGAGAAGGAGTTTGTGTGACACATATCTAGCTATATTAAGGGATAGGCAGATAGCATATGTGTAAGAGACATTATTATACTTTGAGACATTAGTGGCTGCGGGTGGGCGGAACTAAAGGGGTGGGCGTGTTAGACATAGAGAGCGTGTGTGTTTCTGTGTGAGAGACTTGTAGGACGGGGTAGAAAGACGAATTTAACCCTGACGGAGGGAGAGAAATACAGGAAGTGCGCATGTGTGATTCCGATGCCCACAGGGAAATGAGATATGTATGCGTGTGAGAGAGATTGCACAATTCATTCAGGTATCACTATCTAGCGATCGTGGACGTGCATCGCTTGAACATAAGTCAATATCTACTTCATATCGTGGCCAAAGGTACAATACCGATTCAACGCTGTAAAGATTGGACACTCACATATCACATTTTTTTCTATTTAAATAAACCTTTTCAGTTGTGCATGCCAAAGTTACAGTGATGTTTCTTCAAACAACCAATGTAGCTATCATGCACATGCACCATTGTTACTCTTGCATTCAAATTCATTAGTCTTGGATGATTTAAGTTTCTATTTTGAAGTAATATATGTAATATTCATATATGAATTCAACGGGTACACAATTTATGAAATGGAGGCTATGTAATCATATGAGGTAACACTTTTAAGTAGCTAACTACAATATCCATTTCTTTTTGTGCGCCTCTACACTAACACGTCAATGCATTATGTTTAAAGTAAATAACCAATGGCACCAAATTATCTATTTACATGAGAAATACATAGGCTGAGCGTTTGATCCCTTTTTTTGAGAACGCGCCACTACACCCGTACGATTGGCCGCGCCCATGTGAACGTCCAAGTTATCGGCGCATCATCCCGAGTTATTATCTTTTTTTCTGGGGTGGACTTCACACCAGTTATTAGCTGTTGACGCGTGCCCCGTGTACACAGTCTAGCATGACCTTCCCGCTAGCATGGTCCAAAATTAGTTGAAACTGGATAGGAACGATCCCGCGGGTGGAAAAATCTACCGCCTCCTTCTAAAGTTTCCGCCACCTTAGTCTTTAGCATGCGAAATCCGCCTTTTGTCCTTGGTGCACGGAGACCAACAGTTACCAGACCGCCCTCATCTACATGATAGGTCGGGGCTGCTTTGGTAACTTCCGGTTCCCCCGACTACACGGCACCCCCATTTCCTCTCCCGCTCCCGCAAAAACGACTAACTCCACAGCACCAGAGCATCTTACATAACGCCGTCCGCACTTCATCGCCCTTTCTCCCCTCCCCTCTCGAAACCCTAGACTGCACATCCACCGGCATACCATAGCCCATTCACTGCCAGCGGCTTCCACCTCGTCGGATCTACTTCTGCGGCCGCATCTACCCCTCCCACCTCCCCTAGAAACAAGTAGACTGCTCATCCACCACTGTACCATATCCCATTCAGTGCTGGCCTTGTCCACGGTGCCGGATCTGCTTCGCCGGTACTCTCGTCAACCGCCGCGCATCTGTAGCGGCTCATTCGTACTCCCCACCGGAGACGCTTCGTCCACACCCCCCGGAGCCGCCCCACCGACGCCCCCATCAACGGCCTCTGATCCTCTTCGCCAACACCTTCCTCAACCCTACCGGAGCCGCTTCGCCGACACCATCGTGAACCCTGCCGGAGTAGCTTCGCCCATACCATTCTCAACCCTATCGGGGCCACTTTGCCAACTCATAAGTCCACGGCCTCAGATCCACTTCCTCGCACCCTCATCCAACCTACCGGAGCAGCTTCTGACGCCCCGTCCACGGCCGCAGATCCGCATCGTCGACACCACCCTTAACCCAACCATCGGAGCATCTTCTGACGCCCCGTCCACGGCCGCAGATCCGCATCGTCGACAACATCCTTAACCCAACCACCGGAGCAGCTTGTGACGCCCCGTCCACGACCGCAGATCCGCGTCGTCGACACCATCCTTAACCCAACCACTAGAGCAGCTTCACCTACGCCCTTGTCCCTGGCCAAAGACCCTCTTCGCCCACACCGTAGTCCACCCTACCGGAGCCGCTCCACAAACACCCTACTCAACGGTTCTAGATCTCCTTACCGGACCCCGACAGCGAGCGCAACGTCATCACCCTCGACGTTTCTAACCTGATTCCCACCATCTGGAGAGATGCCAAGCACCCGCCACGGTCTAGGTACTTGTCACCTTTAAACCCGTCCAACATCACCTGCCCGATGCACTTCAAATATACTAACCAGTCGCTGCTACCTGTTATGCAGCTGGCAAAAACTACAAGGACGATGTTTCTTCTGGATCTAACAACTTGGCCAACCAAGATCCTGGACTGAGGCATTGCTATGATCTTGTAAGCGTCTCTCTCTCTCTCTTGTATTGTTCTATGCCTGCCAGCGTGCTTTGCTAGGATTTTCGACCAGTAATCCCTTTGTGCAGACAATGATTTCTACTACTGGCTGCTAAATTAGATATGTAGATGTCATACATGATACTACCTCGTACCTCCGTTCCTAAATATAAGTCTTTTAGAGATTCCACTATAGGCTACATACGGAGCAAAATGAGTGAATCTACACTCGAAAATGCATCTATATACATCTGTATGTGGTCCATACTGGAATCTCTACAAAGACATATATTTAGGAACAGGGGTAGTACATTACACAAAATCGTAGGTGGCATGTAGGAATTCCAGTGCACTACATTAGGCTCCCTTAGAGTGCCTGCTAGTCCAGCATATAGAGTCATGGCTAGTTTATGGTACGCACACAATCGCTAATTGGTGGTTTAAATATGCGCAAGGGATATGCAATGTAGTATCATGTAGAGATGTCTGAAATTAGCCGTGTCAACTTGCAGATAGGGTTACACAATGAAAAAGTACAAGATGTATGTGGCAATTTCATGGAACATCGCAAAAAAGGAGAGGCAGCGGTGAGCCTATACAGTGTGCTATGGTATGTCACTCCTCCATTGCAATCATCGTGACATGTTATTTGTATGCCAGTTCTATTAGCCAAGTTTCTTAGGGACAGTTATTACGAGTTATTCTAAGAAAATAAGCACCTGTGAATATAAGCTCCACGTAATACGCCAACCAGTTCTTTTCATTGCGTTTTTAGCTTATCTTTGGCATGATCAGTGGAAATTCTAGATTGCATTATATATTTTTCATTTTGCTGCCCATATGGAAATTAATTTGACTTGCAAACATCACAAATTGAACCCAGTGCAGTAATTAATATGATAGGAAAACAGACCATCACTATTTGCTCAAAATGCAAATACAAAGATACCATCTACTTGGCACAATCTACTTTGGTCAATGTTTTCCATAGAGATCCCACTGCCTAATTTAAACGAAGAACGCATGACCCACATTTAAATGAAGAACAATTATTTATTGAAATTCGATGGTCCAAGTGGCTGGTTATTATCATATAGCACCACCACCTGAAAGCATCATATAGCAGCAGCAGCAGCTCATAGCAACTCATCATACGGCAACAGCAGTCTGCAATTCATCATATACCAGCAGCAGCTCATAGCAATGCATCATATAGCAGCAGCAGGAGTAG
>NC_041383.1:814500559-814598842 GCF_002162155.2 Triticum dicoccoides | reverse complement strand
GCAGGAGTAGCTCATAGCAATTCATCATATAGCAGTAGCAGGAGCAGCTCATAGCAATTCATCATATAGCAGCAGCAGGAGCAACTTGTAGCAACTCATCATATAGCAGCAACTGCAGCTCATAGCAATTCATCATATAGCAGCAGCAGCTCATAGCAACTCATCATATAGCAGCAGCAGCTCATAGCAATTCATCATATAGCAGCAGCAGGAGCAGCTCATAGCAATGCATCGTATAGAAGCAACATAAGTAGCTCATAGCAATTCATCGTATAGTGGATCAGAATGAAAATTTGGCAAAAAATCAGAGGAGATCCTCACCTTGTTGGATGAGCTCATCCTTCAACAGCACCTCAAGGCCATGGCCTGGGAGGAGGGCAAGGGGAACAAGGTGCCTTCTGTCGCAGTGTGGCATCAGCTGTAGTTGTGCAGCGCCCGCCGGAGTAGTGCGTTGGATGAACCACAGTGGAGCAGCTGCTGGATACCATGAGAATGAGGGACGGCGCCAGAGGGAGGAGCAGCCAGGGAGATTTTCCCCTATCCGCCGGCCATGTAGCCTAGCTGGACATAGCATCGTCGAGGACCAGGCCAGATGGGACCAGTGGCGACGGCTCGCTGGAAGAACCCTAGTGCTGCAGGCAGGGGATCAAGGTAGAGGGAAAGGGGAGAGGAGATGCAAGCGGGCGGGGCAATGAATGCTTGCGTGTTTGTTTTTACTTGAGGGTCAGGTGTGACACGGGCGTCAGCAGTTGCATTTTGAGTGTAATATAGGCAGACAACAGAGTCATTTCACTATTCCCCTTCCTTTCAATTTTTAGTGAGGTTCTACTACCCGAAACACCCCCCTCCAAAGCAAAATTAGTTAAGCCCAAGCCCATAACTCAAAAATGACTTCTTTACATCTTTTATGGCTTATTTTGACAATATGCCCTGAAAAGGCGGAATTGAACTGGCCCTTAACCTGCAATTCAATTGTGCGTGCAATGATGAATCAGTCCTGCCTGCTATCTGTACATTTAGGCATCATCATACATCACGTAACCTAATACATGTGCATTCCATTGCAGAATCTGGAATATGCAATGTTTATGTTAGTTCATATGTTGCACATGTTGTTTAAATGCCCCTTAAATCTGGTAAGTCAAGTGATGGTCTTTAAGCCTCCTTCTTTGCTTCTTTTCTTGATATATAAGATTTGCTCGCACATCTGTTCAATTGCTTGTTTGCATCAGCTAGCCATACTAGGATAGTTTGCTTTGATTACTTGCTGTTCTTGACCTAACACTCTAACAGAGCTTCTCAACGATTTAAACACTAAGAGCTGCTGTAGTGGGGCCTTGTCTAACTCATAGGTGAGATAAAGGTTTGGCTGTACACTATAGTAGGCTATCCAAGATGGAGATCTAGCTCGAAGGTATGCCTAATTTTTACATAGTGCAGACATAGTAAATGCTCATTTCATTGTGTGCAAGTGCAAGAGATGCGACATGTTTCATTATGTGGTGTTGTTTTGTTATAATCTCATCCTTTTGTGTTCACAAACTGGAAAGTATGCATATTTATCTTCCAAGGAGACGAGTAACTAGTTTGTGTCACCTTGCAGAGGGGGTGCAATGAAGATAAGATTGAGAATTTCCAAGTACAAGATGTTAGAAAGGAGCCTTGCAAGAGAAGTAGGACCTGCGCCGAGCCTCTTCAACCTGCTAAGGTAAGTCACTGTATGCCACTCAACAGTTCAATTCCTTGTTTGTTTCAGGCATAGTTAATTTTCTCTTTTCAATTGCTTTATTTGTCTTCACTTAATGAGATGCCCAAATAATTATGCTTGATGTTCGGTACTTGTATCACTATTAGTTGACATAATTAAAGGCGTTACCATTTAATTACTCTGCTGAAGTGTGCCTGAAGCTTTGAAGTCTATTAACCAACTATTATTGCATGAGGCTCACAATCTAGTTTATACTACGCTAATGATTGCATAGTTTTGCCTGCTGTACTTTGTTTGTATGAAACCCTCTGCTATTCATTATGCTCCCTAAGACTTTAATTGAGGTACAAAATGGACAACTGCTTGCTTACTTATACGCAACATGCTGTCTAAATTTGTAACTTGTCTGTGTTTTTGATTGAGCCCCAACATCATGCTCCTCTGGTGAGCTAAGAGGGATTTCTGTATGCAGGCTACATAGACTATCTTTTTTTATAATTTTTGAAATATCACCTGCTTATGCTTCATGACGTGTAACATTTTTTGTGTGAAAGTGACGTGTAACATTATTGTTAGTCCTGTTTTGCCATGTAGTACAAAATAGTGTCTTGTTCGCTTCACTGTTGTAACTATATTTTTGCCCTAGTCATGTGTACTTACAGAAACATTTTAGGATGAAGTGACATCAACACAAAAATCTGCGAGCAATGCGGCATGGCCGTTACCGAATGATTATGGATTGGAATTGGAATGTGCTGATGTTCTCGAGCATCAACTAGAGGTGGCAAGACAATGTGTACATGATTGTCAACGTATAATCAACAAGTTGAGACTGGACATGCAGGTATTAGATGCAGGAGTCAAAAAAATGAAACAAGACACCGAGGTAACCATGAAGGAATTGGATATTTTGCAGACTGAAATTTGTGCTATCTGAATCCGGCCAATCCTATTTTCTGAAGAGATTATAGTTCAAATGGAGTTAAGTTGATGCGCGTCCATGATGTATGAGCTGTATTTGCCCAGTGTATGTAATTTCCTGTTTGTGTATGCTTTATTATCACTTGTGCAGAACCATAATGCCTAGTGGTAATAATCGGCTGTAATTTTTATTGTATAGTGTAGGATTATTTTACCTTTCTATGCCTTGATCTCTTTGTTGTATAGTGTATGCTTTTTAGAGGTGATAGTATTGAGTAGGATAATTCTTTGAATATGCTATATCGTTCAAACGGGGGCCAACTCGCCCGACCATGGCCCTTCACGGGCCGTCAGATCCATGGGCCTTCTACGTCTCGTAGGATCCATGGGCCTTCTATGTCTCGCAGGATCCATGGGCCTTCTACGTCACGTAGGATCCATGGGCCGCCGACTCATTTATGGGTCTTGTACGACCCTTTAATGGGCCGTAGACGGGCCTATAATGGAAATCGTACGTTTTATGGGCTGACCATAATGGGCCGTATTTGGTAATGCTATGAAAATGGCCCAACAGTCTAACATACCACAAATGGGCCGACCGTAACGACGGGCTAAATTTGGCCCACAAGTAGAAAATGACAGTAACGGGCCGTAAGTAACCGAATGCTGCAAATGAGCCCAAGAATAAATGGACCCTCAGAAGGCCGAAAGTTAACTTGGGCTGGAAACGGCCCAACGGAATAACCGCCCATTAATGGGTATAAAGTGTTACACTATTCATTACGGGCCAGTTTCACCGTGTGCCGTTAATGGGTGTAAAGTAATACACTGTTCATTACGGGCCAGTTTCAGCAGGGGCCGCCGATGGGCCAAGAGTTACAAAGGGCCTCATATGGGCCGAATGACGTCATGGGCCATACATGGGACAGAAGTGAAAACGGGCTGGTATCATATTGGATGGCCCAGATGACGCTACTGGGCCTAATTCTCATAGGGCATAACGGGCCTTGGGTTAGCAGGCTGTAAATGGGCTATATCCTAACATGCCGTTAACAGGCTTTCCATGGGCCGGCCCGCCAGCTTTTCACCAAGTCAAATGGGCAGGCCTTTTCACAGGAATGGGCCACTGTTGGGCCGTGCCATGTGTCGACGTATCATAGGCGCCTTCTGTCCAATGAGTGGATGACATCTGTCCGAATGATGAGCCGACACTTGTTTCCTCCAGCCAATGATTATTTTACACGTGGAAAATCCCCATTGGTCGGGGCTGTTAACGGGTTATTGGATCCAAAACCCGACCCGATAGCTTAAAGGCGTTCCACTATGGTGGATGCCACGTGTCGGTCACCCTTGACGAAAGCACTTCTGTGACGCGCGACTTATCGTCATGGAAATGGACACTTCCGTGATGATAATTTTGGTAATGTCATGGAACACTTCTACGACAGCACATGTATGACTATCTTGATTCTGTCATAAAATCGTCATGGGTGTACATGCATGACAAAAAACGCGACCTACTGTGACAAACACGTATCATCACGGAAGTGTATTTTTTTTGTAGTGAAACTACGGTCATCACCGAGAAGTATCCCGATTATTGTCACTTCGGGGTTGTCGGATCATAACACATAATAGGTGACTATAGACTTGCAAGATAGGATAAGAACACACATATATTCATGAAAACATAATAGGTTCAGATCTAAAATCATGGCACTCGGGCCCTAGTGACAAGCATTAAGCATAGCAACATCAATCTCAGAACATAGTGGATACTAGGGATCAAACCCTAACAAAACTAACTTGATTACATGATAAATCTCATCCAACCCATCACCGTCCAGCAAGCCTACGATGGAATTACTCACGCACGGCGGTGAGCATCATGAAATTGGTGATGGAGGATGGTTGATGATGACGATGGCGACGAATCCCCCTCTCCGGAGCCCCGAACGGACTCCAGATCAGCCCTCCCGAGAGGTTTTAGGGCTAGGCGGCGGCTCCGTATCGTAAAACGTGATGAAACTTCCTCTCTGATTTTTTTCTCTGCGAGACGGAATATATGGAGTTGGAGTTGAGGTTGGCGGAGCTGCAGGGGGCCCACGAGACAGGGTGGCGCGCCCAGGGGGTGAGCGCGCTACCACCCTCGTGGCCAGGGTGTGGCCCCCCTGGCCTTCATCTTTTTCCAGTATTTTCTATATTTTCTGAAACTTATCTCCGAGGATTTTCAGGTCATTCCGAGAACTTTTGTTTCTGAACAAAAAAAACACCATGGTAGTTCTGCTAAAAACAACACCAGTTCGGGTTAGTTTCATTCAAATCATGCAAGTTAGAGTCCAAAACAAGGGCAAAAGTGTTTGGAAAAGTAGATACGTTGGAGACGTATCAACTCACCCAAGCTTAAACCTTTGCTTGTCCTCAAGCAATTCAGTTGATAAACTAAAAGTGATAAAGAAAAACTTTTACAAACTCTGTTTGCTCTTGTTGTTGTAAATATGTAAAGCCAGCATTCAAGTTTCAGCAAATATTATGAACTAACCATACTCACAATAACACCTCGGTCTCACAATTACTCATATCAATGGCATAATCAGCTAGCGAGCCATAATAATAAAACTTGGATGACGACACTTTCTCAAAACAATCATAACATGATATAACAAAATGGTATCTCGCTAGCCCTTTCTGAGACTGTAAAACATAAATGCAGAGTACCTTTAAAGATCAAGGACTGACTAAACATTGCAATTCAGGGTAAAAGAGATCCAGTCAAGTCATACCCATTATAAACCAATAGTAATACATGCAAATAATAGTGTGCCCTCCAGCGGGTGCTGTTTAATAAGAAGGTGATGACTCAACATAAAAGTAAATAGATAGGCCCTTCGCAGAGGGAAGCAGGGATTTGTAGAGGTGCCAGAGCTCGATTTTAAAATAGAGATTGAATAACATTTTGAGCGGCATACTTTCACTGTCAACACAACAACTATGAGATGGCGATATCCTCCATACTACATGCATTATAGGAAGTTCCCACGCAGAATGGTAGAATTTATACTCCCCCACCATGAACAAGCATCAATCCATGGCTTGCTCGAAACAACGGGTGCCTCCAACTAACAATAGCCCTGGGGCAATTTTGTTTAATTATATTGATTTTCTTTGATCTTTTTGGATCATGGGACTGGGCATCCCGGTTACTGGCCCATTTCTCATGAATGAGGAGCGGAGTCCACTCCTCTTGAGAATAACCCACCTAGCATGGAAGATATAGGCAGCCCTAGCTGAAACATGAGCTGCTCGAGCATACAAAACAGAATTTCATTTGAAGGTTTGGAGTTTGGCACATACAAATTTACTTGGAACGACAGGTAGATACCACATATAGGAAGGTATGGTGGACTCATATGGAACAACTTTGGGGTTTATGGAGTTTGGATGCACAAGCAGTATTCCCTCTTAATACAGGTGAAGGCTAGCAAAAGACTGGGAAGCGACCAACTGAGAGAGCGACAACAGTCATGAACTTGCACTAAAATTAATTCACACCGAGTACAAGCAGGAGTAGGACATAATCCACCATGAACATAAATATCGTGAAGGCTATGTTGATTTGTTTCAACTACATGCGTGAACATGTGCCAAGTCAAGTCACCCAATTCATTCAAAGGAGGATACCATCCCATCATACCACATCATAATAATTTTAATAGCATCTTGGCATGCAAGGTAAACCATTATAACTCAAAGCTAATCAAGAATGTCACAAGAAACTATAATCTCTAAATGTCATTTCAAATATGTTTACTTCATAATAAGCTGAATCGGGGATGATGAATTCATCATATTTACAAAAACAAGAGAGGTCGAGTTCATACCAACTTCTCTCATCTCAATCAGTCCATCATATATCGTCATTATTGCCTTTCACTTGCACGACTGAACGATGTGTATAATAATAATAGTGCACATGCATTGGACTAAGATGGAATCTGCAAGCATTCAACTCAAGAGAGAAGACAAAGTAATATGGGCTCTAGGTTAAATAAACAATCATGCATATGAGAGCCACTAAACATTTTCAATATGGTCTTCTACTCTCAACCCCCAAAGGATAGAAAAGAAAATAAAACTATTTACACGAGAAAGCTCCCAACAAGTAAAAGAAGGACGAGAAATCTTTTTGGGTTTTCATTTTAATTTCTACTATAAGCATGGAAATTAAACTATTTTTTTGTTTTTCTTAAGGTTTATCAAACACACCAGAAGAAAACTAGAAAAAGAAAATTAAACTAGCATGGATAATACAATGAAAGAGTATGAGCAGCGACGACTAGAATAGTGTGTGAACATGAATGTAAAGTCGGTGAGAAATACGTACTCCCTCAAGCTTAGGCTTTTGGCCTAAGTTGGTCTAATGCCAAGGGTAGCCTGGCTGATATCCGTAGTTGTAACTGGGGTGACACTGAGATGCAACAGCAAATGCCTCCTGAGCTGCGGCATGTTGGCGAGCCGCCTCCGCTCTTCCCTCGTGTTCAGCTGTTTCCTCCCTGGAAACAACATATCTTCCTTTTGCCTAGTAATCAAAAAGGAAAGGAGCAGGAAGAGTAACATGGATAGCGCTATGTCTGTCAAAGATTAGTCGATACTCGAGGAATTGTTCATTCCTCTTGGATAATAGCGTCATAATCTAAATAAGCAGGAGGCAACATCATATCCCCCTCTCGTGGGGCTATACCAAGATAATTTGCCACATGGGTCGCATAAGTTCCTCCAAATAAATCTCCAGCTCTACCATTATTATGCAACCTACGTGCAACTATTGCCCCAAGTTATAATCTTTATAAGCTAACACAACACTCTTGAGGAAACAAAGATCAGACACACACATATGACATGCTTCATCTTTACCGTTAATGCTTCTACCAATGAAGAAAGCAAAATAATGTATAGCAGCTCCCTATGGTAGCTTGTGCAATATCCCTAGATTCTCCCACAGTAATAATAGCAAGGAAATCTCTAAATTCAGATTTGTGGGGATCATTAATATTGCCCCACTATGGAAGTTTGCAAGCAGTTGTAAAATCCTCTAAGTCCATGGTATAAGATGTACCATAAATATCAAACATGACACTTTGAGAATTGCGCGAGGATGTAAATTTAAACCTTCTCACAAATGAAGCAGTTAGATATCGGTACTGCGGGCACTTATCTTGCATGAATGCCTCAAGGTCGGCATTACGCACATATGCGTCAAATTCATCCTTGATACCCGCTGCAACCATAAACGGCTCTGACGACCATTCACAAGGACATACGTCAACTTCCGTTGGTAGTTTGTCGTCATGCTCACGGATTGCGAGCCGGGGTCCTTTCTTCCTTGAAGAACCTCCTTGGTACATTTTCCGAAACATATTTCTTTTTCTGCAATATTTCTGAAATTTTTAGTAACTTCAAGACAAAAGTAAATAAAACTAAACAAAATTGATAGCAACTACTCCTACTTGTGCCTAGAGCCTATATCATGCATTAGAATTACTTGGGACCTCATAAATTTAACATGCAAGCTCAAGAACAGGGTCACCTATACATCAAAATTTTGCAATGAATAAAGCACTAGAACAAAAACTAATTGGATCAATGGAGGAGTCACATACCAACCAACAATCTCTGAAAGAAGTTTTGTTAATGGAGCTTTGAGCAAGGAGATCTGAAATCATAGCAAAATGAGCTAGAACTCGTGCTTGAGCTAGATGAGGATTTTTTTGGGAAGAAGATGGAGTGTGTGGGTGCTGGCATAAGTGGAGGGGGTCCACCATGGGCCCACGAGACAGGGGGGCGTGCCCAGGGGGTGTGGGCGCGTCCTCCACTCTCATGGCCTAGTGCTTGCCCCTCCTGCAGTGAATTCAGTGCCTAAAATCCTCAAATATTCCATAAAAAATCATACTAAATTTGCAGGGCATTTGGAGCACTTTTATTTTCGGGATATTTTTTATTGCACGGATAATTTAGAAAACAGACAGGTAATACTATTTTTTGCTTTATTTATTTTAAATAATAGAAAGTAAGAAGAGGGTACAGAAGGTAGTGCCTTCTAGTTTCATCCATCTCATGATCATCAAAATGAATCCACTAACAAGGTTGATCAAGTCTTGTTAACAAACACATTCCGAATAACACGGAACCAGAGAAATTTCAAATAACACTAAGTTACCTCAACGGGGATATGAACATCCCCAACAATAAGAATATCATACTTTTTCTTGACAGTAGGGAGAGGAAATTCAAAACCTCCAATAATGATTGATGGAATTTTCTCAATAGAATTTATGCTGTGAACTTGAGGTTGTTTCCTTGGAAAATATACCGTGTGCTCATTTCCATTAACATGAAAGGTGACATTGCCTTTGTTGCAATCAATAACAACACCTGCAGTGTTCAAAAAGGGTCTAGCAAGGATAATCGACATAATGTCGTCCTCAAGAATATCAAGAATGACAAAGTCTGTTAAGATAGTAACATTCGCAACAACAACAGCCGCGTCCTCACAAATGCCAACAGGTATAGCAATTGATTTCTCAGCCATTTGCAAGGATATCTCAGTGGGTATCAACTTACTTAATTCAAGTCTACGGTACAAGGAAAGAGGCATAACACTAACACCGACTCCTAAATCACATAAAGGAGTTTTAATATAATTCATTTTTATGGAGCATGGTATGGTGGGTACTCCAGGATCATAAAGTTTCTTAGGTATTCCATCCTTAAAGGTATAGTTGGCAAGCATGGTGGAGATTTCAGCTTCAGGTATTTTCCTCTTATTAGTGATGATATCTTTTATATATTTAGCACAAGGGTTTGTTTTAAGCATATCAGTTAATAGGTCTAATCATTTCAGCAAAACTCTCAAAGTCCTCATCATCATTTGTCTTGGATGGTTTAGGTGGAAAGGGCATGGGTTTCTGAACCCATGGTTCTCTTTCCCTACCATGCTTCCTAGTAACAAAATCTCTCTTATCATAACGTTGGTTTCTTGATTGTGGGTTATCAAGACCAACAACAGGTTCAATTTCTATATCATTGTTATTACTAGGTTGAGCATCTACATGAACATCATTATTAGCATTGTCATCAGGTTCATGTTCATCTCTGGATTGTGTTTCAGCATCAGAGATAGAAATATCATTAGGATTCTCAGGTGTTTCTACATTAGGTTCACTAGAAGCATGCAAAGTACTATCATTTTTCTTTTTCTTCTTCTTAGAAGAACTAGGATCATCTAGATTATTATTCTGAGAATCTTGTTCGATCCTCTTAGGGTGGCCTTCAAGATACAAAGGTTCCTAACTCATTTTACCCGTTCTAGTAGCCACTCTAACAGCAAAATCATGTTTATTATTTAGTTCATCTAGCAATTCATTCTGAGCCTTAAGTACTTGTTCAGCTTGAGCGGTAACCATAGAAGCATGTTTACTAGCGAGTTTATGTTCACCCTTAACTCTAGCCATATAATCACTCAAGCATCCAATCATATAAGCATTATTCTTTAATTCCCAACCAACATAAGCATTAAAACTTTCTTGTCTAGCCATAAAGTCATCAAATTCATCTAAGCATGGGCTATGAAATTTGTAGAGGGAATTTCAGCTTTATCATATCTATAGAGAGAATTTACCTTTACTACTTGTGTCGGGTTATCAAGACAATGTGTTTCTTCAACAGGCGGTATATTAAGACCATGTATTTCTTCAATAGGAGGTAAATTCTTAACGTCTTCAACTTTTATACCTTTTTCTTTCATTGATTTCTCTGCGTCTTGCATATCTTCAGGACTGAGAAATAGAACACCTCTCTTTTCGGAGTGGGTTTAGGAATAGGCTCAGGAGTTGGCTCAATTGGTTCAGGAATTGCCTCAGGAATAGGCTCAGGAAGAGTCCAATTATTTTCATTTTTCAACATATTGTTCAATAATAATTCAGCTTCGTCGACTGTTCTTTCCCTGAAAACACAACCAGCACAACTATCCAAGTGGTCCTTGGAAGCATCAGTTAGTCCATTATAAAAGATATCGAATATTTCATTTTTCTTAAGAGGATGATCAGGCAAAGCATTAAGTAATCGGAGAAGCCTCCCCCAAGCTTGTGGGAGACTCTCTTCTTTGATTTGCACAAAATTGTATATTTCCTACAAGGCAGCTCGTTTCTTATGAGGAGGGAAATATTTAGCAGAGAAGTAATAAATCATATCCTGGGGACTACACACACAACCAGGATCAAGAGAAATAAACCAAGTCTTCGCATCACCCTTTAATGAGAACAGAAATATCTTAAGGATATAATAATTGCGACACTTCTCATCATTAGTAAACAGGGTGGCTATATCATTTAACTTGGTGAGATGTGCCACAATAGTTTTAGATTCAGTGCCATAAAAAGGATCGGATTCAACTAAAGTAATAATCTAAGGATAAACAGAGAATTCATAATCCTTATCAGTAACAAAGATAGGTGAAGTGGCACAAGAAGGGTCATGTTTCATTCTAGCAGTTAGAGTCTTTTGCTTCAGCTTAGCTAACAATTTCTTAAGATCTGATCTATCATTGCAAGCAAGAAAATCTCTAGCAGTTTTTTCATCCATAACATAACCCTGAGGAACAACAGACAATTCATAATTAGGAGGAGAACCTTCATCATCACTATCATCAATGATTTCATTTTCAATTATTTCATTCTCCCTAGCCTTAGTAAGTTGTTCATCAAGAAATTCACCTAATGGCACAAAAGTATCAAGCATAGATGTAGTTTCATCATAAGTATCATGCATAGCAGAAGTGGCATCATCAATAACATGCGACATATCAGAATTCATAGAAGTAGCAGGTTTAGGTGTCGCAAGCTTATTCATAAGAGAAGGAGAATCTAGTACAGTGCTAGATGGCAGTTCCTTACCTCCCATTGTAGTTGAGGGATTAATTTTAGTTCTTTGATCTTTCAAGTTCTTCATAGTGATCAGCAGATATAAATCCCAAGTGACTCAGAGAATAGAGCTATGCTCCCCCGCAATGGTGCCAGAAATTAGTCTTGATAACCCACAAGTTTAGGGGATTGCAAAAACTTTCGAGGGTAGAGTATTCAACCCAAATTTATTGATTCGACACAAGGGGAGCCAAAGAATATTCTTGAGTATTAGCAGTTGAGTTGTTAACTCAACCACACATGGATAACTTAGTATCTGCAGCAAGGTATTTAGTAGCAAAGTAGTATGATAGTAATGGCAACAACGGCAAAAGTAAAGATAGCAGTATTGTAGTGATTGTAACAGTAGCAACGGTCAAGTAAATAAGCGAAGCACAAGATGTGAAAAGCTCATAGGCATTGGATCAGTGATGGATAATTATGTCGGATGCGATTCCTCATGTAATAGCTATAACATAGGGTGACACAGAACTAGCTCCAATTCATCAATGTAATGTAGGCATGTATTCTGAATATAGTCATACATGCTTATGGAAAAGAACTTGCATGGCATCTTTTGTCCTACCCTCCCGTGGTAGCGGGGTCCTAGCGGAAACTAAGGGATATTAAGGCCTCCTTTTAATAGAGAACCGGACCAAAGCATTAACACATAGTGAATACATGAACTCCTCAAACTACGGTCATCACCGAGAAGTATCCCGATTATTGTCACCTCGGGGTTGTCGGATCATAAAACATAATAGGTGACTATAGACTTGCAAGATAGGATCAAGAACACACATATATTCATGAAAACATAATAGGTTTAGATATGAAATCATGGCACTCGGTCCCTAGTGACAAGCATTAAGCATAGCAAATTCATAGCAACATCAATCTCAGAACATAGTGGATACTAGGGATCAAACCCTAACAAAACTAACTTACATGATAAATCTCATCCAACCCATCACCGTCCAGCAAGCCTACGATGGAATTACTCACGCATGGCGGTGAGCATCATGAAATTGGTGATGGAGGATGGTTGATGATGACGATGGCGACGAATCCCCCTCTCCGGAGCCCCGAATGGACGCCAGATCAGCCCTCCCGAGAGGTTTTAGGGCTTGGCGGCGGCTCCATATCGTAAAACGTGATGAAACTTACTCTCTGATTTTTTTCTTTGCGATACGGAATATATGGAGTTGGAGTTGAGGTCGGCGGAGCTGCAGCAGGCCCACGAGATAGGGGGGCGTGCCCAGGGGGTGGGCGCGCCCCCCACCCTCATGGATAGGGTGTGACCCCCTGGCCTTCATCTTTTGCCAGTATTTTTTATATTTTCCGCAACTTATCTCCGAGGATTTTCAGGTCATTCCGAGAACTTTTGTTTATGCACTAAAATAACACCATGGCAGTTCTGCTGAAAACAATGTCAGTCCGGGTTAGTTTCATTCAAATCATGCAAGTTAGAGTCCAAAACATGGGCAAAAGTGTTTGGAAAAGTAGATACGTTGGAGACGTATCAATGGCTAACGCTCCTTGCTCTACCTCGCGCCTACACGGCCCTCAAGAAGGTGACTGGGAGAGCTGCTCGGTTCCCCACGCCCAGTTGACCAAGCTTCAGGCCCAGGGATACCTCCCTCCATCGGATCTAGTCCATGTTTGGGCGGGACTAACTACCTTCAATGGCGAAGCCCTGGCGGAGAACTTTCCCAATCCCAATAAAGGGGAACGGGTGTGCTTCATTTCATTCCTACTGAGGGGCGTGGGATTTCCCATCCACCCTTTCTTTAGAGGTCTTATGGAGTATTATGGTCTCAACTGCACAATCTCACGCCGGGCTCCATGCTACACATCGCAAGCTTTGTTGCTCTTTGCGAGTTGTTCCTAGGCTGCGAGGCGCATTTCGATTTTTCGAGGAAATATTTCTGTCTCGTCCCTCGCTCCCAGAAGGGATCCATATTCGAGGTGGGCGGTGCCTAAGTATGGCATATAGGCGGAAGAAGATACATGTCCAACACTCTGAAGAAGGAATCTGAAGAGTGGCCCTCGGAGTGGTTCTACATCGAAGACCTTGTCCTTCAGGACCCAATCTGGCAAGGTCTTCCCGAATTTTCCTGTGCTCCTTTAAAGAAGCGCGCCAGCTGGCATCCCGGAAGCTATGAAGAAGAAGATAGTGCGGAAGTTAAGAGGCTAGTGAACAAGATCAGAATACTTGGCCACTCCGGAATATCTATGGTGGAGGTAATGGCGATTTCAATAACGCAACGTGTTCAACCGCTTCAGTCCAGAGGGCTTCCCATGTAACTTTACAATGGGGAGGAGGACACCTCACGTTGTGGGTGCAAAGGTCCGACCAATTTCACCGCACTGGCCACCACGTTGGTCGACCTTTTCAAAGGAGAAAAGGAAGACTTCACTCGCCTAAAGTGTCGAGAAAGTTTCTCCATGCATAGCCCCATTGACTGGGTGAGTATTTTATTACAGGCTTTAAGCGATCTTTTTCCTTAACTATGCTTTTTAGTCTAACTTAGTTCGTTTACTTTTTAACATGAATGGATGAAGGTCGTAGCGGGGATCTATAGCCCCGCTCCGCAGCCGGAGGACCATAATCGAGACCTTGATCCTGGATACGAACAACATCTCGATATATTTGTAGATTTTAAGGATGGAGTCTTTTATCAGACGAACTATGACGGCACGGAAGTGGCCATTATAGCCGATTACCCCGGCCTTCTTCCTACGTCCTCTGTAAGTACCCAGGAGACATCTCCTTAAAAAGAGTTTTCCCACTGCGACTCACCCACCGCACTACATCGTGCTCCCAAGGGGCGATGCTCGCACCATCGTACTGCAACAAAGGCATCCTTCAAGAAGACGATGCTTGCATAGGGTGCATCTCTGAAAAGAAAGGCTAACGACGATACAACCGGCCCCTCTCCTTCGTCGAAGAGGTATAATCCTATAACACACACTTAGTGGATAGATCGGACGGTGATGTTTCATGTTGTGCCATATTGCAGGAGGAGTGTTTGCTGGACTGTATTCGGAGACCTGATCAGCCATGCGTAGACTAATTCGGCCCCGAATCCTGCCACAAGGACTGGAGGGGATGCGGGTGCAATGCCGGCTGTCATCTCCCAGAGGATTCGGATAATGTGTCTGTCACGAATTCCGAAGTGGAGAGTGCGATGGGTCACCGGCGGTGGAGAGTGGCTATACGTGACCCAAACTTCATCGAAGAAGCTTTCAATGCCTTCATCTCAACGAATGCTTATATCCAAGCAGGTCGGGATGGACTTGCTAGAGCCACTCACCAACTTTCAAAGGATATGCAGGTAATTATTCTTATGCAGAATAAATAATCAAATCCCAGTAGACCCTGAGTCTTGAAGCAGTTGGCCCAACTGATGTAAGAGTCGTTATATTGTCAGGAATAACACATCATCGAAGGAGCAGGATGAATGCCGAACTAAGCCGACTGCCGCCACCACCGAACTGGAACATTTGAAGAAATCCTAGAAGGCACCTAATAGTAAGTTTAGCAGCATCTCGGAAATAAGGTTCCGTTCCTACAACGAGGTTGCTTAAATATGCTTTTGTCTCATTGGTAGGCTCGACAGATCAACTAGAGGAGAGGCTAAGGGCTGCTCAAGCGGACAAACTACATGTTGAAGGGCAAGAAGCCGTTGGTCAATGTGTATTGACACAAACCATTAATGAGAAGAACAAACTACAGGATGCAAACATCAAGCAAGCTGAAGAACTAAAGGATTTAAGATCCCAATTATAGGATGCTTTGAAGGAGGAAAGAAAGCTGAAAGGCGGCATATTCAGTATGCTCTTTAACCTATCTGTCACATGGTCTCCTCTTTGAATTTTTTTAGAAGTTTGCTTCTGTAGGTGTGCTAACCACACGTCCCGAAGGAGAAGTGTCTGGATTCCAAGGCGACCTGCTACCAGAGTTGTACAAAGTGCACGAGCAAGCTCAAAAAGCACTGAGGAACATGGTGAAGGCTTTATTGGCATCCGATCCCCCTCCAGGAAGTATGGATGAGCTTGCCAATTTATTCAAGGGAGCTCGTCGCCGTTTGGAGCTATGGAAGATATCAGCATGTTAGGAAGGCGCCCGAGAAGCCTGGGCCATGGTGAAAACATGGTATACCAAGCTTGATCCGAATCATATGGCCCGAGTCGGACCTCGGGGACCATATGGACAAGTAATTCCTGTTAGCTTAGCGTACGACCAAGTGAAAACAGCCACTAAGTTTTCTCAACAAGATTGTAAACTAGACAACCTACTAGAGGGTCTAGAGGAAGAATAAGTGTTTGAGTCCAAGTAGTAGTGTACTTTATCAACAAACTTATCTCCAGCGGAATTGTAAAACGATTGTCATGGCAGACTTTCCGCTTCGACCTCCAGAACCCGAGGTTTGGAGTGTTTCCGAATATTTAACCGTTGGTAAACACCAAGGCATGTTCGGAAACCAGGCAGTCAGGTCATAGTTGCTTAAACAGACAAGTTGTATTCGCGGAGTTATGTTATATTACATTTGATCGCAAGAAACATCTTCCAGAGAGAATAGTTCCATGAAGGGTTCCTTTCCCTGGGCCAGCATGTGTCTTTGCACATGCATAAGCTTTTGTGCGAGAAATCACAGTACGCGTTATAATTTGGGGGTGTATATTGCAACGAGGGCAGCTCGTCTCTTCTCTGCTGTCCGATTATTCCCTTAAGAATGCTAGCTTTTGGCTTCACCCGTCTGAGGTACATGTTCGGATAACCCGGCTGTAACAATCCCGGAGGTGCTCCCTTTACGCCCTAGTCAAACAAGTGGGAACGTAGGGCATAAGCACAGGAGCCAGGCAACCCAGCTTGGCAAAAACTGAAGTCATAAAGGTGCATATAATGGAGAAGACAAGACATATATGAGTAGGCAACACATATATACGGTGAGCTTGACACCCAAAAATAATAATCAGAATAAGCTTCTGTGAAAAGAAGCCCCCAGGTATTATGGGGTATGTACATTTAATGATGTATATCCCTCGAGTGTGCGGTTTATCCGAGCACTGGTAGAAGTCGAAAAAAACGAAGAAGGGAGAAAAAAAGGGGGAGAGGGAGAAAAGAAAAGACGAAAAAGGTTATAAGTGTGAACTTAGGCGTAGAATCTTCGGAGCCAAGCAACGTTCCATGGGTTTGGTTCCAAACAATTATCCAAAGCGTTGCAAAGGCGATAGGCTCCCCCAGTGAGAACTTCATCTATGATGAAGGGACCCTTACATTTGGGCTTGAGCTTGTCCTTCTTCTCTGGTAGGCGTAGGACGAGTTCACCGACATTATAACTCTTTGCCCGTACTTCCCTGCTTTGATATCACCGAGCTTGCTATTGGTAAAATGCGGAACGGGCCTTCGTAACATCGAGCTCCTCCTCCAAGCCGTCCAGATCGTCCTGCCGGTCGAGCTCGGCCTCTCTTTATTCATACATGCGCATTTGAGGTGAGTCATGAATAATGTCACAAGGCAATACTGCCTCGGCGCCATACACCATGAAAAAAAGGTGTGTATCTGGTCGTGTGATTGGGCGTGGTACGGAGCCCCCAGAGTAGAGAATCGAGTTCTTCAACCCAGTGCTTGTCTGACTCATGTAGTGAATGCACTAGTCTGGGTTTAATGCCGCTCATTATCAAGCCGTTAGCCTGTTCAGCCTGTCCGTTTGTCTGAGGGTGATATACGGAGGTGTAATCGAGCGTGATGCCCAAATTAGCGCACCAGGTTTTCACCTCATCGGCCGTAAAGTTATAGCCACTATCAGTAATGATACTATGAGGGACACCATAACGGTGTACAACACCGGATATGAAGTCTATAACATGTCCGACTTCGGCCATTTTGACTGGTTTGGCTTCTGTCCACTTAGTGAACTTGTTGACCATAACCAGTAAATATTTCTTCTTATGGCTTCCCCCTTTAAGGGGTCCGACCATGTCTAGCCCCAAGACCGCAAAAGGCCAAGTAATGGGGATTGTTCGTAATGTAGTGGGCGGCATTTGGCTTTGATTGGCGAAACACTGTCATCCAACACATCACTGTACAAGCTCGTGTGCGTCTGCTCGGGCCGTGGGCCAAAAGAAACCCATACGGAAGGCCTTACTTACAAGGCCCCGAGCTATGGCGTGATGGCCGCCAAGACCAGCGTGTATTTCGGCCAAGAGCTGTCATCCTTCTTCTTCAAAGATACACCTTTGGAGTACTCCGGTGGTACTTTTCTTCTACAGTTCGCCCTTATGGACTTTGTAGGCCTTTGAGCGTCGAACAACGCGACGGGCCTCCGTATGTTCATCAGGGAGCTCTTTCCTACTAAAGTAGGCAAGGTACGGTTCAGTCCACGGGGCGATTACAGGCATGATGTCGTGAGGCAATGGTGTTACTTCGGCGCCCGAACCCCTGACGATATCGGGATTGTGTTTGGAATCTGAGGGTATGATCTGTTCTGGAACGGTGTCGCCTCTATCGTCTTGCCATACGACGGATGGCTTGAAGAGCCTCTCGACGAAGGTGTTAGGCGGGACGGGGTCGCGCTTGGCGCCTATGCAGGCAAGTATGTCCACAGCTTGATTACTCTCTCGAGCCACATGATGAAACTCGAGCCCTTCAAAGCGAGCTGATATTTTGAGTATGGCGTTGCGGTAAGCCGTCATATTTGAATCTTTTGCGTCGAAGTCTCCATTTATCTTAGATATTGCGAGGTTTGGGTCCCCGCGTACTTCGAGGCATTGTATGCCCATGCAGACGGCCATACGGAGGCCGTGCAGTAGGGCCTGGTATTCGGCTGCATTGTTAGAGTATGTATACAATATTTTGAGCACGTAACAAATTGTGTCTCGTGTGGGGGATGTCAGACGACACCATCCCCCAATCCGGCTAACATTTTAGAGCCGTTGAAGTGCATCACCCAGTTGTAATATGCGCCGTTTTCTTTAGGGAGTTCGGCCTCTGTCCATTCGGTGACGAAGTCAGCCAACACCTGAGATTTGATAGCTTGGCGTGGCTTGTAAAATATTTCAAATGGTAAGAGCTCGATGGCACATTTGGCAATTCAGCCGGTGGCGTCCCGATTGTTTATAATATTGTTAAGTGGCACTTCGGAAGCCACTGTGATCGAACATTCTTGAAAGTAGTGCCACAACTTGTGAGATGCCATAACCGCATATGCTATCTTTTGATAATGCAGGTATTGGGATTTGCATGGTGTAAGGACCGTCAATACATAATATACTAGTTTTTGAAGTGGGAATTTATGTCCCTCCTTATCTTGTTCGACGACGAGCACCGCACTCACCACCTGGTGAGTTGCAGATATGTAGAGAAGCATCGGTTCGCCAACGTTTGGTGCGGCCAGGATTGAGTTACTTGCTACTAGAGCTTTTATTTCTTCCAGTCCGGCTATGGTAGCATCCGTCCACACGAAGTGGTCAGTGCGGCGGAGCAAGCAATATAATGGCGACGCCTTTTCCCCTAATCTGGAGATAAAACGGCTTAAAGCTGCCAAGCACCCAACTAACTTTTGGACCTGCTTGAGGTTTGTTAGTGTTGCCAACTGTGATAGGGCTTGGATTTTTGTGGGGTTTGCTTCCATTCATCTATTGGAGACAATAAACCCAAGCAACTTTCCGGCTGGAACACCGAAAACGCATTTTTCCGGATTGAGCCGTATGTCATATGCTCGGAGGTTGTCGAATGTAAGGCGTAAGTCATCTACCAATGAATAGACATGTTTGGTTTTGATGACTACGTCATCTACATATGCCTCCACAGTTTTGTCGATCTGCTTTTCCAGGCATGTTTGAATCATGGGTTGGTAGGTTGCGCCGGCGTTCTTGAGCCCGAAAGGCATAATGTTGAGGCAGAATGGCCCATATAAAGTGATGAATGCCGTGGCGTCTTGGTCGGATTCTTTCATTTTAATTTGATGGTATCCGGAGTATGCGTCAAGGAAGCACAAGGAATCATGTCCTACGTTTGCGTCAATAATGTGGTCAATTCGAGGTAATGGGAAGGGGTCCTTAGGGCAAGCCTTATTAAGGTCTTTGAAATCGACACACAAGCGCCAGCATTTATCCTTCTTAGGTACCATGACCAGGTTTGCTAGTCAGTCCGGATGTTTGATCTCTCTTATAAACCCAGCTTCGAGTAGTTTCGCTAGCTCCTCCCCCATAGCCTGTCGTTTGGGTTTGGAGAATCGGCGCAGAGTTTGCTTGACTGGTTTGTATCCTTTCAGTATATTGAGACTATGCTTGGCCAGTATCCATGGGACACCTGGCATATCCGAATGGTGTCAGGCAAAAATATCCTAGTTCCCACGCAGGAACACGCGTAATGCAGCGTCCACCGTCGGATCTAGTTGTGCCCCAATGGAAGCTATTCTCTTGGGGTCCATCAGGTGGACCTGAAATTTGACTATTTCGTCTGCTAGCTTGAAGGAAGTAGATTTGGTTCTCTTATCGAGGATTACATCGTCCCTATCTACTATAGAATGTAGAGTGATCATTCCCTTGGCCGTGAGGGCCTCATATAGTGCCTCGAGGGCCAGAGGGGTGGTTTTGTTTTCGGCGCAGAGTGCTATGTCCGGATCTCTAATGATGGTGATAATTCCATTGGGCCCGGGCATTTGAGCTTCATATACCCATAATGGGGTACGGCTTGGAAGCGCATGAATGTGTCTCGCCCCAGCAAAGCATGATACCCGCTGTTGAATGGTGCCACATGGAAGAGTAATTCTTCGGACATGTTGTTCTCCGGCATGCCGAATACCACATCGAGTTTGATTTTTCCCGAGCATCTGGCTTCTCGTCTAGGGATAATACCACGAAAGGTTGTGTTACTTTGCTTAATGCGACTCCTATCCATTTGCATTTTATTGAGTGTGTCCTCGTAGATGAGGTTCAGTTCGCTACCACCGTCCACCGAAAGCCATCTACGATTGGGTTTAGGACCAAAGCGGCTGGTGCTCGGACTGAGCGGGCTCTTGGTTCATCATCAGCGTTGAAAGTGATCGCCATGTCATTCAAGGATTTACTGTTGCCACGTGGCAGACTTCGGCGAGGTCGCGGAGTGCCCTTTTGTGATGATTATTTGAAGAAAAGGTCTTGAAGAATGTGGATACTTTGGGATCATTGTATTCCGAAGAGTAGTTCTCTGGAGTGTTGTGAGTGAGGATATCCTCGCCGCTCTTGGCCACCTGCCGGAGTATCCAACATGCTCGAAGGCCATGCGTTGGCTCGTTGTCTGGCGTGATGTGAATTTTATAGGGCTTGTCGAGCTATTCCTCGAGGACAGTTCTATGCCCCGTAACGGGTTTAATTTTATTGTCCACGGGAGGATGATTGGGAGCCCCGCGGGGGTGCATCCCCTTTGCCTGTTCGGGGGATGGCCTAAAGGCCTGTGGTTCCCAGCGGGTTGTTTGGGATTTCCAAGCACTTTCCATTGTGCAATACTCCTGTACTATGTGTGTCAAATCGGCAAAGTGCAGTATGCGACAGTGTTTGAGGGAATTAAGGATTCCTTCTTCCGTGCAATTGTTGCAAAATACTAAGATCGCGTCGTCGTCACAACAATCCTTGATCTTGTTTTTAACAAGTAGGAATCTAGCCCAAAAGTGGTGGAATGTTTCCTGAGGCTGCTGCCGCACATACATTAAGTCACATATGTCCGGAGGACCGGAGGTGCTTGGGGAATATTTCTTGTGGTGGGTGGTGGGTTCAAATCCTAACCTTCACCCACTAAGAAGTCCGGATTCTGAAGAATTTCCGAGGTTACATGCGTGGGCTCTGGAGCATCTGGTGCGTTTTTAGGTTCAACGCATGATACCGTGTTTGGAGGACAAGAAGTGTCATCCAGAAGATGGGAGTCCGGTTCTCTGAGCTCGGAAACCCAAACATATGTTGTTCTCAATGTAGGAGAAGAGTCATCGTCGGCTTGTTCCTCCATGATTGCCACATGATGGGTGATCGGCGGAGATCTGATTTCTCTCTGATCGGGTTTAAGCTCAATCCAATTATAAACGGTTGCGATCCCTAGGGCGGCGATGCGATCTAGCAGTTCGTTTAAGGCCGATACATCTGTTGGATCCATCTTGTCAGAGTATTCAGGGCTGATGCGGAGGCGATTTTTGGCGATGAGTTGGGCTGCTTCTGGCTTAACGGCTGGGTGAGCGCCCATGATGAAGCTGCCGAGCCGGAGGGTTTGCCCTAAATCTAGGGCTTCTCTGGAAGTGATGCTGTCCTTGATGACAAGGTGAGCCATCAATCATTCTGTTGACGGTGCAGAGGAACTCTCAATGAAAGCACCAATGTCGATGTCAAAACCTGTAGATCTCGGGTAGGGGGTCTGATAACCCACAAGTATAGGGGATCACAACAGTTTTCGAGGGTAGAGTATTCAACCCAAATTTATTGATTCGACACAAGGGGAGCCAAAGAATATTCTTAAGTATTAGAAGTTGAGTTTTCAATTCAACCACACCTGGATCACTTAGTATCTACAGCAAAGTATTTAGTAGCAAAGTAGTATGATAGTAATGGTAGCAGTGGCTAAAGTAACGATAGCAGTTTTGTAGTAATTGTAACAGTAGCAACGGAAAGTAAATATGCAAAGCACAATATGTGAAAAGCTCGTAGGCAATGGATCGGTGATGGATAATTATGTCGTATGCAATTCATCATGTAATAGTTATAACATAGGGTGACACAAAACTAGCTCCAGTTCATCAATGTAATGTAGGCATGTATTCCGAATATAGTCGTACGTGCTTATGGAAAAGAACTTGCATGACATCTTTTGTCCTACCCTCCCGTGGCAGCGGGGTCCTATTGGAAACTAAGGAATATTAAGGCCTCCTTTTAATAGAGTATCGGACCAAAGCATTAACACATAGTGAATACATGAACTCCTCAAACTACGGTCATCACCGAGAAGTATCCCGATTATTGTCACTCCGGGGTTGTCGAATCATAACACATAATAGGTGAATATATACTTGCAAGATAGGATCAAGAACTCACATATATTCATGAAAACATAATAGGTTCAGATCTTAAATCATGGCACTCGGGCCCTAGTGACAAGCATTAAGCATAGCAAAGTCATAGCAACATCAAGCTCAGAACATAGTGGATACTAGGGATCAAACCCTAAAAAAACGAACTTGATTACATGGTAAATCTCATCCAACCCATCACCGTCCAGCAAATCTATGATGGAATTACTCACGCATGGCGGTGAGCATCATGAAATTCGTGATGGAGGATGGTTGATGATGACGACGGCGACGAATCCCCCTCTCCAGAGCCCCGAACGGACTCCAGATCAGCCCTCCTGAGAGAATTTAGGGCTTGGCGGCGGCTCCGTACCGTAAAACGCGATGAAACTTCCTCTCTGATTTTTTTTCTCCGTGAAACGGAATATATGGAGTTGGAGTCGAGGTCAGTGGAGCATCAGGGGCCCACGAGACAGGGGGCGCGCCCAGGGGAGGGGGCATGCCCCCACCCTCGTGGACAAGGTGTGGGCCCCCTGGCATTGATTCTGTCGGAAATATTTTTTATATTTTCCAAAAGTTATCTCCGTGGATTTGCAGGTCATTCTAAGAACTTCTGTTTCTGCACAAAAATAACACCATGGCAGTTCTGCTGAAAACAACGTCAGTCCGGGTTAGTTCCATTCAAATCATGCAAATTAGAGTCCAAAACAAGGGCAAAAGTGTTCGGAAAAGTAGATACGTTGGAGACGTATCAACTCCCCCAAGCTTAAACCTTTGCTTGTCCTCAAGCAATTCAGTTGACAAACTAAAAGATGATAAAGAAAAACTTTTACAAACTCTATTTTCTCTTGTTGTTGTAAATATGTAAAGCCAGCATTCAAGTTTTCAGCAATGATTATGAACTAACAATATTCACAATAACACATAGGTCTCATGTTTACTCATATCAATGGCATAATCAGCTAGCAAGCAATAATAATAAAACTCGGATGACAACACTTTCTCAAAACAATCATAATATGATATAACAAGATGGTATCTCGCTAGCCCTTTCTGAGACCGCAAAACATAAATGCAGAGCACCTTTAAAGATCAAGGACTGACTAAACATTGTAATTCAATGTAAAATTGATCCAATCAAGTCATACCCGATGTAAACTAATAGTAATGCATGCAAATGAGAGTGTGCTCTCCAGCGGGGGCTTTTTAATAAGAGGGTGATGACTGAACATAAAAGTAAATAGATAGGCCCTTCGAAGAGGGAAGCAGGGATTTGTAGAGGTGCCAGAGCTCGATTTTAAAATAGAGATGAATAACATTTTGAGCGATAAACTTTCACTGTCAGCGTAAAAACTATGAGATCTCGATATCTTCCATGCTACATACATTATAGGCAGTTCCAAACAGAATGGTAAAGTTTATAATCCCCCACCACCAACAAACATCAATCCATGGCTTGCTCGAAACAACGAGTGCCTCCAACTAACAAGAATCCTGGGGGAGTTTTGTTTGGTTATTTTGATTTCCTTTGATCTTTTTGATCATGGGACCGGGCATCCCGGTCACCAACCATTTTCTCGTGAATGAGGAGCGGAGTCCACTCCCCTTGAGAATAACCCGCCTAGTATGGAAGATATAGACAAACCTATTTGATACATGAGCCGCTCAAGCATTCAAAACCAAATTTCATTTGAAGGTTTGGAGTTTGGCACATACAAATTTACTTGGAACGGCGGGTAAATACCGCATATAGGAAGGTATGGTGGACTCATATGGAATAACTTTGGGGTTTATGGAGTGTGGATGCACAAGCAGTATTCCCTCTTAGTACAAGTGAAGGCTAGCAAAAGACTGGGAAGCGACCAACTGAGAGAGCGACAACAGTCATGAACATGCATTAAAATTAATCAACACCGAGTGCAAGCATGAGTAGGATATAATCCACCATGAACATAAATATCATGAAGGCTATGTTGATTTTTGTTTCAACTACATGCGTGAACATGTGCCAAGTCGAGTCACTCAATGCATTCAAAGGAGGATACCACCCTATCATACCACATCACAACCATTTTAATAGCATGTTGGCACACAAGGCAAACCATTATAAGCTCATAGCTAGTTAAGAATGGCATAAGCAACTATAATCTCTAATTGTCATTGCAAACATGTTTATTCATAATAGGCTGAATCAGGAACGATGAACTCATCATATTTACAAAACAAAAGAGGTTGAGTTCATACTATCTTCTCTCATCTCAATCATTTCATCATATATCATCAGTATTGCCTTTCACTTGCACGACCGAACGGTGTGTATAATAATAATAATAGTGCACGTGCATTGGACCAAGCTTGAATCTGCAAGCATTCAACTCAAGAGAGAAGACAAAGTAATATGGGCTCTTGGTTAAATCAACAATTATGCATATAAGAGCCACTAAGCATTTTCATTATGGTCTTCTACTCTTGACCCCCAAAAGAAAGAAAAGAAATAAAACTTTTTACACGGGAAAGCTCCCGACAAAAAAAAGAAGAACGAGAAATCTTTTTGGGTTTTCTTTTAATTATTTTTACTACAGGCATGAAAATTAAATTAACTCATTTTTTTGGTTTTTCTTTGAGGTTTATCAAACACACAAGAAGAAAACTAGAAGAAGAAATTAAACTAGCATGGATAGTGCAATGAAAGAGTATGAGCAGTGACGCTAGAATGAGTATGTGAACATGAATGTAAAGTTGGTGGGAAATACGTACTCCCCCAAGCTTAGGCTCTTGGCCTAAGTTGGTCTATGCCCACGGGTGGCCTGGCTGATATCCGTAGTTGTAACTGGGGTCGTACTGAGATGCAGCGGTCCTTGCCTCCTGAGCGGCATCCTGGCGGCGGGCTGCTTCCGCTCTTCTCTCGTACCCATTTGCCTCCTCCCTAGTGACAACATATCTTCGTTTTGCCTGATAATCAAAAAGGGTAAGAGCAGGGACAGTAATATGGACAGCACAACGTCTATCAAAGATTAGTCGATATTGGAGGAATTGGTCATTCCTCTCAAGAAAATGATGTCTAACCATGGCATTATAATCTAAATAAGCGGGAAGCAACTCCGTATCATTTTCATATATAGGTATCTCAAGATAATTAGCCACTCGGGTTGCATAAATTCCTCCAAAAAAGTCTCCAGCTAAACCATTATGATGCAACCTACGTGTAACAATTGCCCCCAAATTGTATTGTTTATCACCTAACACAACACTCTTGAGAACACAAAGATCGGGAACACACATGTGACATGCTTCATCTTATAATGTATAGAAGCAAAATAATGTATAGAAGGAAAATCTCCCTATGGTAGCTTGTGCTATGTCCCTAGATTCTCCCGCAGTGATATTAGTAAGAAAATCTTTATATTCAGATTTACTAGGTTCATTCACACTTCCCCACTACGGGAGTTTGCAAGCAGTAGTAAAATCTTCTAGGTCCATGGTATATGATTTATCATAAATATTATACAGGACACTTTGAGAATTACACAAGGATGTAAATTTAAACCTTCTCATAAATGAATCAGTCAAATATCGGTATTGCGGGAACTTATCTTGCATGGATTCCTCAAGGTCAGCATTACGCACATATGCATCGAATTCATCCTTGATACCCGCTGCTACCATAAACTGTTCTGACGGCCATTCACAAGGCCGCACATCAGCTTCCCTTGGTGGTTTGTCGTCCAACTCACGTATCACGACCTGGGGTCCTTTCTTCCTTGAAGAACCTCCATGGTACATTTTCCTGAACATATTTATTTTTCTGCAATATTTCTGAAATTTTTAGTAACTTCAAAATAAAAGTGAATCAAACTAGATATAATTGATAGCAACTACTCCCATAAGTGCCTAGAGGCTATATCATGCATTAGAATTACTTGGGACCTCATAAATTTAACATGCAAGCTAAAGAACAGGTTCACCAAGGCAGCAAGAATTTGCAATGAATGAAGCACTAGAACAAAAACTAATTGGATCATTGGAGGAGTCACATACCAAGCAACAATCTCCCAAAGCAGTTTTGTGAATGGAGCTTTGAGGAAGGAGATCGAAAATCGAAGCAAAACAAGCTAGAACTCGTGCTTGAGCTGGATGGGGATTTTTTTGGCAGGAAGATGGAGTGTTGTCACGTCCCTAGCTTCTGGTGCTGCCTAGTGTTTGCATCCTGCTTGCATCATGTTTAAATTTCATGGAAATTTGAAATGGGGATTGTTTAAACCCTAGCACCAAATGAATTCAAATAGGCTCAAATAAAATCATTCTCAATAAACCCAAAATGCCTTTGAAAATGTTCATGGTTTCTGATAAAGGTGAAAACCTCTGCCAAAAATGATGAACATATTTATAGGTCATTTCTGGATTTTCGAATTAACTCTTATAAATATTTTAAATGCTCTAATAATTCTGAAACTAGTTGAGGGCTGTTGGAAATAATTTCAACAGTGCCACAAATATTTTTAGGATTTTTAATAATGCTCCGGCATTTTTAATAAAGCCAAAACAATTGCAGAAAATAGAAAATGAATTAAAAGAGAGTGAGAAAAATTGACTGGCGCTTACCTGCAGCCCATCTGGCGCCTCAGCTGGCCCAGCACTGTGTGGCCCACTGGCCCACAGTGCCAGTCACCCTCATCCTCTTTATGAGGAACCAGGACAGTGGGAGAGGCTCCCACTGTCATATATATATTAATATTTATAACAAATTACAAGGAGTAGTTACATCATGTACATGTCACCCTCCTCCTTGCGCCAGAAGGACGCCGGCGTGTCGCCCGCGCGCGCACTCTCGGCCACCTCCTGCTTCCAGCTCCTCCTGCCTCCCTGCCCGCTTCCTCGACCCCCTGGAGACGCCACACAACCCCCCTGGCCCCCTCTCACTCTCTCCCGAACGCTCTCCCCCCCTCTGCTCTCTCCCTGCACGCGCCCGAGCAGAGCTCGTCGTCGCCGACGCCGTTTGCCACAGTCACCGTGCTCCCCTCGCCTCGCCGACGCGCCAAGACGCCCCGCCTCATCCCCCTCTTCCTCCTCACCAATACAGAAGGTGCCGGGAAGCCCTGGATGCCGCTAGCTCCGCCGTTCCCCTCCTCGGCCACCGAGGATTGCCGCCACCCGTACGTCACCGTCCGGCCTTCTCCGAGCCCGCGTCGACGCCCTCTGCAACCACTGTGAGCTCCCGCGTCGGAAACCCCTCTCCCCCGAGCTCGTTAAGCCCTATAGCCGTCGCCCCCTTGCCGACCAAATCGCGCCGCCGCCTGAGCTCCTCACCGTCGTGGCCACGCCCACTGGAGCTCGAAATTGAGCACGTCACCATGCTCAGCGCATCACCACGGGACCGGAACAACCATCCGTCGGTCCTTTCGTGCCTTGCGACGTCGGAACGGTCGACGTCCGAACTCCGTCCGCCGCGGACGTGCTTGCCGTCGTCGTCTCCGGCCACCCCAGCACCTGCCACCACCACCGTTGGACGCGCCACCTCGCGGGCGTTCCAACGAGCCCAACCATGTCTCTTCACATCGGCGGAATCGCCGGGACGAGCGACGCCACCGCGTCTGTGTGCCACCGGCGGTTAGCCGCCGATGTGGGCATCATTAGTGGCTAATGACCCACTAACTAACCCCTCCTGTGACACCGACAGCTGGGCCCCGGGCCTAATTAACTCCGGGTTTATTTTCTGTTTAGATTAGTTTAATAAAGCGGGACCCACCAGTCAGAGTTGACTGTGCTGACGTGTCCGTTGACTCGACCCCACCTGTCAGTGACACAAACAACACTATGTCACTGACCTGTGGACCCCGCTGGTCAGGTTTGACTCGGGCCGTGCCTCGTTGACCTGCTGATGTCTTGATGATGTCAGGCTGATGCAGTAATCCTTTTTGGAATTTAAATAAATCTTAAATGATTTGTTTAATTCAGAAAACATCCCAAACTTCTAAAATTCATAGAAATTCAACCGTAACTCCAAATGAAATAAATTATATATGAAAAATGATCAGAAAAATCCAATCTATCCATCTGTACCATTTTCATGCATGTTTGAAAAACCTAAGGTTGCTGTATATGACAATTTGCATAATTGGCATTTAAATAAGCACATATGGAGTTTGAATTTGAACCCTTGGTTCAAAGCAACTCCATTTAACCTGCTGCTAGATGCATTAGCTCAAACCACAACATATTGCCATGTCACATTCATGCATCACATTGTTGCATTGCATTGATTGTGTTCTTCCTTGTTTGCCGGTGTTTGTCCCCTCTCGATAGACGTGGTTCCGACGATGAGATCGATGACACCGATGAAGAGCTATATTATCTTCAGAAGTGCCAGGCAAGCAAAACCCCCTTGTTCATTCCGATACAATCCCACTCGCTCGCTCCTGCTCTATTTTACTGCATTAGGACAACAATGATACAACTGTTATTTGATGCGGTAGTTGAACCACTTTATCCTCTGCATGACCTATCATTGCCACAGTAAATAGATGAAACCCACTAGCATGAGTAGGAGTTGTTTGAGCCCTGATGTGCCTACTCATTCATGCTTGTTGTCATGCCTGCTACTACTTAGAGTTGAGTCAGGTGTGATTCATCGGGGATGAATCGGAGGTGTGTGAACATGTCCTACTGTTGAGAGATAAGTGTGTGAACACGATTTGGTAAAGGTAGCGGTGAGAGGCCATGTAGGAGTACATGGTGGGTTGTCTCATTGTAGCCGTCCTCAGGAACTGAGTTCTGTGTTTGTGATCCATGAACAGTTACTACCACACATTGGGCTCCGGGCGCTCCAAGCTCTCTCGACTTATTAATCAACCTGATCTCTGTCCAGGAGTTGCAACTAGTTTCTGGTGTTTGTAGGTAGTGTTAGGAGTCTACCAAGTGGCACCCGGTACAGGTGGGCTTGGGACAGACTTGGAACAGTGGCACGGTGTACCAAGCGTAGATGCACCCGTCGAGGTGGGCTTGGGAACCCTGCACACATCGTTTGGGGCCGTGAGTGACACCCCGACCGGATCTCCTTGCGGATGGAACCCGAATAGTCGATAAACCTGGATGAGAGACTTGTGTGGTTAGTCAGGTCGTGGCCGACACCCTCGCTGGGCTTCCGCTTGAAGGTTGCCGAGTACATGTTGTGTAAACGACGGTAAGTGGTGAGAGCGTGTGTGAAGAAGTACACCCCTGCAGGGTTAATATGATCTATTCGAATAGCCGTGTCCGTGGTAAAGGACTTCTGGGTTGCCTGTACAGTTCATAGACAAGTGAAAGTGGATACTCTAAAATATGCAAGATAAGCGTGAGTGCTATGGATGGTGTTCTCGTAGGGAGACGGGAGCGGATCCATAGTGGTGTATTGATCTGGTGAATATGTGGACTCGTGTGCGCCACCTCAAAAGAGTTACTTGCAGTCGTAGTTCAGGTTAGCCACTGAGTCAAAGCTAGCTTGCTGCAGTTAAACCCCACCATCCCCTTTATTGATAATGATGCATATGTAGTTAGATCTGATGTAAGTCTTGCTGGCTACATTTGTACTCACGTTGCTTAATTTATGTTTTTTGGAGAGAGACTTCAGTCTCGCTAGTAGTTCCATGTGTACTTCGATGTTTAGCTTGTTACCTCAACTACGATCTTGTACCCTCGGCAGGATCTGGTAGATAGACAGGCTCCTCAGCCTTTTTCATTTGTAGATGTCTGTACTCATACATGTTAAGCTTCCGCTTGTGCTTGACTTGTGTGCTCTGAATGCTGGGTCATGAGACCCATGTTTGTAATATCTCGCTCCTCGGAGCCTATTGAATAAATACTTTGAGTCGTAGAGTTATGTTGTGATGCCATGTTGTATTTGCACATATCGAGCATATTGTGTGTATGTTATTGAAATGCTTAGTATGTGTGGGATCTGACTATCTAGTTGTTTATCCTTGGTAGCCTCTCTTACCGGGAAATGTCTCCTAGTGCTTCCACTGAGCCCTGGTAGCTTGCTACTGCTCCCGAACACTTAGGCTGGCCGGCATGTGTCCTTCTTCGTTCCTATGTCTGTCCCTTCGGGGAAATGTCACGCGGTCTCTACCGAAGTCCTGTTAGCCTGCTACAGCCCAGTTTACCGGAGTCCTGCTAGACCAGTTGCTACAGCCCGATTCACTCGCTGATGACTGACACGTTCGTTGCTAGGTCATGTATGCCTGTCCGTGTAAGTTAGTGCCACTATGGGTTCACAACTAGCCATGTCAGCCCGGGTTCTTTGTCATATGGATGCTAACGGCACTATCATATACGTGAGCCAAAAGGCGCAAACGGTCCCGGGCCAGGTAAGGTGGCACCCGTGGGAATACCGTGCATGAGGCCGCAAAGTGATATGATGTGTTACATGCTAGATCGGTGTGACTTAGGATCGGGGTCCTGACAGCTTTGGTATCAGAGCTTGACTGCCTGTAGGATTACCAAGCCAAACTGGTCGAAGTTGAGTCTAGAAATGCTTTAGTTATATGTAGGGGAATTGATTGTGGGATGGAATGTAAGGCTTTTTTTACTCCTTATACCTTATGCCTTCTGATCCGAGTCATCATATCTTTCCTACGGGGTTAAGGAACTAGGCTATCTCTTCTTTCTATCAGGATCACGTGTTACTAATCCGTAGACCTATAGAATTGATGGTTCTAAGCTTGAGTTCAGTTCCTACTATCTTCTGTATGTTCATAGTTGATCTCAGAACCTTGATATTATGATGATCGAGTGGTTATGCCACCATTTTTGTAGCATGTCTTAAATCTTTTTGAGCATTTACACCCATTATGCTGTCCGAGTCATCCCAGGTTTCTAAAAAGTTTGATGCATTTGCAAATCCACCTTTCCCTTCCGGATGTTTCTTTGGTCCAGATTAAGCACACTAAACGCTGAGCTAAGGTATTCTATTACCTCGACATATATGTTGGAGTTATTATTATGACCCTAGGTGTCTGGAGTATCACCTAGTAATCTAGCCATGCTTTGTGTTCCCAGTGTGATGATTCTGGCCATCATTCTCGAAAGCATCCTGTGATGCCATTTAGTTAGTAGGTATTCTATTTCTGGGTTCTGAACCCAAAACTCACCCTACTCACTTCATGTTGATAGTGTTTGCTCGTTCCTTTAGGTTATTAGTAACTTTTGTGATAGTCCTTGAGGCTCGTGGTATTTCCTTCTTCCAAATACTATGAACCACTTATGGCAGAAGTTCTTTGAACCAAGGATCACAACCAGAGTGATCTCGATGAGTTCTCCATTCTATATTGCGACTCTGCCAGATCTACCTTCTCCGCATGGGTTATCTGGAAGGTTATACGTTCCTTGAGCTGTCCCTCCTTAGTTATATTCTCACCCCCGTCTATCAATTGATAGTCAAGAGTATGCGTGCATTCGTTTATCGATGCCTATTACTCTTGTGGTCCGTCAAGCCATTCTATTCCAGAATGACTAGGAGAAACAAACTCTAGTACCTCATCCATATCCAGAATTGGGTCAAAACAGTTGTGCTTCGCAGATCAAATACTTCTAGCTTTTGTTCTGCTCCACCTTGGAGTATTACCATCTTTATATCAATAATATCATGGGAATTGCACACCATCCTATGAACTCCTGATACAGTGATACTCTCTCCATCATTATTCATTTCTCGGTTCCCGTGTTGTTGCAACCGGAATGTCGACAAGTGAATCGTGATGTGTGAAATCAATACTCCTAGCAACCTTGTTGCTTGGTAGTTAAAGGACAATAATTTCATTCTTAGCGTGTTGGTTCTTGAATCATCATTCTAAGACTGATCGTGCTACCTAGTCCTTATTTCGGTGCACCCTTCGATTGATGAGTTAGGATTTGGTCAAATCCTCGCTCATTGTTCATATTGTCTTGCCCTCAAAAGCAAGATTGTTCTCGAGCTTGGTGACATATCGGTGGTTCATGGTTTTTCGAATATCTTCTCAGAAGCATCACCAGATCGTCACTTGACCGCTATGTTAAGTTTGTGATCATGTTGATTTCTTTGTAAACCACCCTTTCTCCAAGAATCCGTGTTGGATACCCCTGAGCTAGTTGGTTAAGCTAAACGACAACTTGGAGAGCTGGAAGATAAAAGCTTACCAAACTTAGTTCGTTTCAAAGGGATATCCTGGTGTTGGTGTGTTAGTTGAAGAAAGATGATATCTTCATCGATTGGTCCCGGTGATCAGTTGTTGGACCTATTGTCTTATAAAAACTTTGATTTGAGTATGGGCTATCGTCAAATCAAATCAGAACCAACGATGTTAGTAATGTTGTCTTACTCGCGGTTATCACTCAAGCATACACCATTACATCTTTTGGGTCTGACCAATGCTATGTCCTTGCTCACATAATTATGGAATTCCATTTATATGGTCATCCAGATGACTTGTTGTTGAGCCCATCAGCAACATTTTACCTTCTCCATGATCATATTGAACATCCATCTAGTGTTGGAAACTTTTTTAAACATTACCTCCGTGTTCCATTCATGAGGTATATGTTCGGATGAAAGAAGTGACTTTCTCTAATTCACGTGCACTTGGTGTAAGTTGTAGCCGTGGATCCGAGAAAGATTGTTTTTGCTTCTTTTGGAATCATCCCAAGTCAGTCATGCACGTGCGAAGTATACATTGGATTGTGAGATTAGCTACCTCCATTCTATATGTGTCCCTAGCATGCCAAGCCACTGATTGACTTGCTCAGGGATAAGAAGTTCATCGATAAGTGCACAAGGACTTCGATATCCTCGATGATGGTTCCCCACCTGAACTCGGTAGTGTTTTATTGTAAGACTACCATGTGATAATGTTTTGTCTGGGACAACGTGTTCACATGTGTGTAGCTGAACCAGCTCATGTTTTGGAGCTTGCTATCGTAGTTCATTTCCCGAGAATCTCGCAACGTCATCTTGTCGATTTGTGTTGCAAACTTTCATTTTTCTTCCTAGACTCGATGAGTCTGGAATGTCCTGACACCAACCAGATCTGAATCTCAGGCAGATATGATGGTTGGAACATTTCCCAAGAACTATAATATTGGTCCCTCGATAACCGGTAAAGTGAATATCATGGCCAACACACCCAGCTGGAAGACCCATTATTCTAGTATCTTGATTGAGGTAGTTGGCCACCTCCCCATAGGGATTTCGTAGGATTTACTCCCTAGTTGCCCCTTATGGATTTTTGTGTTCCCAAAGTCCGACCTTTTACTTGATGTTCTAGATATCAAACCATATCTACGAATGGGATACACTAGCACATCAAGGAGAACATTAGAAGCAGAGTGCCAAATGTCTCTCGATCAATCATCTAGTTTTTTTTCCTTGGCCTCGCTAAGGTGAAATCAGAGAAGCTGTTATCTTCCTATGCATCTGCATCGTCCATCACTATCCATCATGGTAGCATGTTGTATTGCCAGGATCCTTGACACGGATGTTGGTAAAACCTTGATGAATATGGAAATGCTCAAGTTCTTGAGAGAATGCGCAAGCAAAATCATCTCTTGCGTTGTCTTCAACAAGGTAATCCATATCATCCATTCTAATCCGGGTATGCCATTCTACCGAACCCCTCCAACGATCGCTCGAGATTTGCCCTAGGCTGGTATAGAGAGTCTCAATGATCTTTATATCAAAGGTAATTCTTTTTGCCACTTAAGGTAATAATTCCACTAGTCACCTCCTCTAAGGTGTCTCGTTGTGGTATCATGGAAACCCAACTCCTTGCTACATGGACAACCGTTCACCACCCTCTTAGGTGTGAAATTGTTGTCTATCTAGTGAACCTTCATGATCTGTTTCACTCAATCCCTCTAGATGTGTGTTTTGTGTCTCAGCTCGAGTGGTGTTGCTATATCTCACCCCATGAGCTGATCCTGAGTTGTTCGGTCTTCGAGAAGATTGATTCTTCTAGAGTTTTCCTTTCCTCTTCTTGTCATGTTAGCTGGAGTTCTCAGAGGAAGACGTCGAGCCAAAGATGGTGGTCGATTCAACGTTCTTATGAAGTGCCACCTGGATCGTGAAGATTATGTTAGTTTGCGTTCCCCCTTAATCCTACCCTACGCTTGAATCTCGGGATGAGATTCTTGTTTAGTGGGGGCGAGTTGTCACATCCCTAGCTTCTGGTGCTGCCTAGTGTTTGCATCTTTCTTGCATCATGTTTAAATTTCATGGAAATTTGAAATGGGATTGTTTAAACCCTAGCACCAAATGAATTCAAATAGTCTCAAATAAAATCATTTTCAATAAACCCAAAATGCCTTTGAAAATGTTCATGATTTCTGATAAAGGTGAAAACCTCTGCCAAAAATGTTGAACATATTTATAGGTCATTTCTGGATTTTTGAATTAACTCATATTGTATTTGAATTGGGGCATTTAAATCTTATAAATATTTTAAATGCTCTAATAATTCTGAAACTAGTTGAGGGCTGTTGGAAATAATTTCAACAGTGCCACAAATATTTTCAGGATTTTTAATAATGCTCTGGCATTTTTAATAAAGCCAAAACAATTGCAGAAAATAGAAAATGGAATTAAAAGAGAGTGAGAAAAACTGACTGGCGCTTACCTGCAGCCCATCTGCCGCCTTAGCTGGCCCACCACTGTGTGGCCCACTAGAACACAGTGCCAGTCACCCTCCTCCTTGCGCCAGAAGGACGCCGGCGTGTCGCCCGCGCGCGCACTCTCGGCCAACTCCTGCTTCCACCTCCTCCTGCCTCCCTACCCGCTTCCTCGACTCCCTGGAGATGCCATGCAGCCCCCCTGGCCCCCTCTCACTCTCTCCCGAATGCCCCCCCCTCCTCTGCTCTCTCCCTGCACGCGCTCGAGCGGAGCTCATCGTCGCGGACGCCGTTTGCCACAGCCACCGTGCTCCTCTCGCCTCGCCGACGCGCCAAGACGCCCCGCCTCGCCCCCCTCTTCCTCCTCACCAAGACAGAAGGTGCCGGGAAGCCCTGGATGCCGCCAGCTCCGCCGTTCCCCTCCTCGGCCACCGAGGATCGCCGCCGCCCGTACGTCACCGTCCGGCCTTCTCCGAGCCCGCGTCGACGCCCTCTGCAACCACTGTGAGCTCTCGCGTCGGAAACCCCTCTCCCCCGAGCTCGTTACGCCCTGTAGTCGTCGCCCCCTTGCCGACCAAATCGCGTCGCCGCCTGAGCTCCTCACCGCCGTGGCCACGCCCACTGGAGCTCGAAACTGAGCGCGTCACCGCGCTCAGCACGTCACCACGGGACCGGAGCAACCATCCGTCGCTCCTTTCGTGCCTTGCGACGTCGGAACGGTCGACGTCCGAACTCCGGCCGTCGCGGACGTGCTTGCCGCCGTCGTCTCCGGCCACCCCAGCACCTGCCACCACCACCGTTGGACGCGCCACCTCGCGGTCGTTCCAACGAGCCCAACCCTGTCTCTTCTCGCCGCCGGAATCGCCGGGACGAGCGACGCCGCCGCGTCTGTGTGCCACCGGCGGTTAGCCGCCGATGTGGGCATCATTAGTGGCTAATGACCCACTAACTAACCCCTCCTGTGACACCGACAGCTGGGCCCCGCGCCTAATTAACTCTGGGTTTATTTTCTGTTTAGATTAGTTTAATAAAGCGGGACCAACCAGTCAGAGTTGACTGTGCTGACGTGTTCGTTGACTCGACCCCACGTGTTAGTGACACAAACAACACTGTGACACTGACCAGTGGACCACGCTGGTCAGGTTTGACCCGGGCCGTGCCCCGTTGACCTGCTGACGTCTTGATGATGTCAGGCTGGCGCAGTAATCCTTTTCGGAATTTAAATAAATCTTAAATGATTTGTTTAATTCAGAAAATATCCCAAACTTCTAAAATTCATAGAAATTCAACCGTAACTCCAAATGAAATAAATTATATATGAAAAATGATCAGAAAAATCCAATCTATCCATCTGTACCATTTTCATGCATGTTGGAACAACCTAAGGTTGCTGTATATGAAAATTTGCATAATTGGCATTTAAATAAGCACATATGGAGTTTGAATTTGAACCCTTGGTTCAAAGCAACTCCATTTAACCTGCTGCTAGATGCATTAGCTCAAACCACAACATATTGCCATGTCACATTCATGCATCATATTGTTGCATTGCATGGATTGTGTTCTTCCTTGTTTGCCGGTGTTTGTCCCCTCTTGATAGACGTGGTTCCGACGATGAGATCGATGACACCGATGAAGAGCTATATTATCTTCAGAAGTGCCAGGCAAGCAAAACCCCCTTGTTCATTCCGATACAATCCCACTCTCTCGCTCCTTCTCTATTTTACTGCATTAGGACAACAACGATACAACTGTTATTTGCTGCGGTAGTTGAACCCCTTTATCCTCTGCATGACCTGTCATTGCCACAGTAAATAGATGAAACCCACTAGCATGAGTAGGAGTTGTTTGAGTCCTGATGTGACTACTCATTCATGCTTGTTGTCATGCCTTCTACTGCTTAGAGTTGAGTCAGGTCTGATTCATCAGGGATGAATCGGAGGTGTGTGAACATGTCCTACTGTTGAGAGCTAAGTGTGTGAACACGATTTGGTAAAGGTAGCGGTGAGAGGCCATGTAGGAGTACATGGTGGGTTGTCTCATTGCAGCCGTCCTCAGGAACTGAGTTCTGTGTTTGTGATCCATGAACAGTTACTACCACACATTGGGCTCCGGGCGCTCCAAGCTCTCTCGACTTATTAATCAACCTGATCTCTGTCCAGGAGTTGCAACTAGTTTCTGGTGTTTGTAGGTAGTGTTAGTAGTCTACCAAGTGGCACCCGGTACAGGTGGGCTTGGGACAGACTAGGCACAGTGGCACAGTGTACCAAGCGTAAATCCACCCGTCGAGGTGGGCTTGGGAACCCTGCGCACATCGTTTGGGGCCATGAGCGACACCCCGGCCGGATCACCTTGCGGATGCAACCCGAATAGGCGATAAACCTGGACGAGAGACTTGTGTGGTTAGTCAGGTCGTGGCTGACACCCTCGCTGGGCTTCCGCTTGAAGGTTGCCGAGTACATGTTGTGTAAACGGCGGTAAGTGGTGAGAGCGTGTGTGAAGAAGTACACCCCTGCAGGGTTAATATGATCTATTCGAATAGTCGTGTCCACGGTAAAGGACTTCTGGGTTGCCTGTACAGTTCATAGACAAGTGAAAGTGGATACTCTAAAATACGCAAGATAAGCGTGAGTGCTATGGATGGTGTTCTCGTAGGGAGACGGGAGCAGATCCATAGTGGTGTATTGATATGGTGAATATGTGGACTCGTGTGTGCCACCTCAAAAGAGTTACTTGCAGTCGTAGTTCAGGTTAGCCACTGAGTCAAAGCTGGCTTGCTGCAGTTAAACCCCACCATCCCCTTTGTTGATAATGATGCATATGTAGTTAGATCTGATGTAAGTCTTGCTGGGTACATTTGTACCCACGTTGCTTAATTTATGTTTTTTTGCAGAGAGACTTCAGTCTTGCTAGTAGTTCCACGTGGACTTCGACGTTTAGCTTGTTACCTCAGCTACGATCTTGTGTCCTCGGTAGGATTTAGTAGATAGACAGGCTCCTCAGCCTTTTTCATTTGTAGATGTCTGTACTCAGACATGTTAAGCTTCCGCTTGTGCTTGACTTGTGTGCTCTGAATGCTGGGTCATGAGACCCATGTTTGTAATATCTCGCTCCTCGGAGCCTATTGAATAAATACTTTGAGTCGTAGAGTTATGTTGTGATGCCATGTTGTATTTGCACATATCGAGCATATTGTGTGTATGTTATTGAAATGCTTGGTATGTGTGGGATCTGACTATCTAGTTGTCTATCCTTGGTAGCCTCTCTTACCGGGAAATGTCTCCTACTGCTTCCACTGAGCCCTGGTAGCTCGCTACTGCTCCGGAACACTTAGGCTGGCCGGCATGTGTCCTTCTTCGTTCCTGTGTCTATCCCTTCGGGGAGATGTCACGCGGTGTCTACCGGAGTCCTGTTAGCCTGCTACAGCCCGGTTTACCGGAGTCCTGCTAGACCAGTTGCTACAGCCCAGATTCACTCGCTGATGACCGACACGTTCGTTGCTGGGTCATGTATGTCTGTCCTTGTAAGTTAGTGCCACTTTGGGTTCACGACTAGCCATGTCAGCCCGGGTTCTTTGTCATATGGATGCTAGCGGCACTATCATATACGTGAGCCAAAAGGCGCAAACGGTCCCGGGCCAGGTAAGGTGGCACCCGTGGGAATACCGTGCGTGAGGCCGCAAAGTGATATGATGTGTTACATGCTAGATCGGTGTGACTTAGGATCGGGATCCTGACAAGTGTGCCGGTGCAGGAGTAAGTAATGGGGAGCTACCCTGGGCCCACGAGGCAGGGGGTCGCGCCCTGGACCCTCGTGACCATGTGCTTGCTCCCCCTGCTGTGTTCTCAGTGCCAAATATTCTCAAATATTCTAGAAAAATTCATATTAAATTGGCATGGTATTTGGAGAACTTTTATTTTCGGGATAATTTTTATTGCATAGATAATTCAAAAAACAAACAGATAATACTATTTTACTTTATTTATTCTAAGTAACTGAAATTAAAGAGAGAGTACAGAAGGTTGTGCCTTCTAGTTTCATCCATGTCATGGTCATCAAAAGGAATCCACTAACAAGGTTGATCAAGTCTTGTTAACAAACTCATTCTGAATAACATATAACCAGAGAAATTTCAAAGTGACACTAGGTTACCTCAACGGGGATATGAACATCCCCAATAATAAGAATATCATACTTTTTCTTTGCAGCAGGAAGAGGAAATTCAAAACCTCCATTAATTATTGATGGAATTTTCTAATAGAATTTATTGTGTGAACTTGAGGTTGTTTCCTCGGAAAGTGTACCGTATGCTCATTTCCATTAACATGAAAGGTGACATTGCCTTTGTTGCAATCAAAAACAGCACCTGCAGTATTTAAAAAGGGTCTACCAATGATAATCGACATACTGTCGTCCTCAAGGATATCAAGAATCGAAAAGTCTATTAAGATAGTAACATTCGCAACAACAACAGGCACGTCCTCACAAATACCGACAGGTATCGCAGTTGATTTATCAGCCATTTGCAAGGATATCTCAGTAGGTTTCAACTTACTTAATTCAAGTCTACGGTATAATGAAAGAGGCATAACACTCACACTGGCTCCTAAATCACATAAGGCAGTTTTAACATAATTTTTTATGGAGCATGTTATAGTGGGTACTCCGAGATCACCAAGTTTCTTAGGTATTCCACCCTTAAAGGTATAGTTGGCAAGCATGGTGGAAATTTCAGCTTCAGGTATTTTCCTTTTATTTGTAATGATATCTTTTATGTATTTAGCATAAGGTTTTGTTTTAAGCATATCAATTAAGCGCATGCGTAAGAAAATAGGTCTAATCATTTCAGCAAAATGCTCAAAGTCCTCATCATCCTTTTTCGTGGATGGTTTAGGAGGAAAAGGCATGGGTTTCTGAACCCATGGTTCTCTTTCCTTACCATGCTTCCTAGCAACAAAATCTCTCTTATCATAAAGTTGATTTCTTGATTGTGGGTTACCAAGATCAACTGTAGGTTCAATTTCTATATCATTGTTATTACTAGGTTGAGCATCTTCATGAACATCATTATTAATATTATAATTAGGTTCATGTTCGTCTCCAGATTGTGTTTCAGCATCAGAAATAGAAGTATCATTAGGATTATCAGGTATTTCTACATTAGGCTCACTAGAAGCATGCAGAGTCCTATAATCTTTCTTTTTCTTCTTCTTAGACGAACTAGGAGCATCTAGATTATTATTCTGAGAATCTTGTTCAATTCTCTTAGGGTGGCCTTTAGGATACAGAGGTTCCTGAGTCAATTTACCGGTTCTAGTAGCAATTCTAATAGCAAAATCATGTTTATTATTTAATTCTTCAAGCAATTCATTTTGAGCCTTAAGTACTTGTTCAGCTTGAGTGGTGACCATAGAAACATGTTTACTAGTGAGTTTATGTTCTCCCTTAACTCTAGACATATAATCACTCAAGCGTCCAATCATATAAGCACTATTTTTCAATTGTCTACTAACATAATCATTGAAATTTGCTTGTTTATCCATAAAATCATCGAACTCATCTAAGCACTGGCTAGCAAATTTAGTAGACGGAATTTCAACTTTATCATATCTGTAGAGAGAATTTACCTTCACTACCTATGTCGGGTTATCAAGAAGATATGTTTCTTCAATAGGCGGTATATTAAGACCATGTATTTCTTCAATAGGAGGTAAATTTTTAACATCTTCAGCTTTAATACCTTTTTCTTTCATTGATTTCTTTGCCTCTTGCATATCTTCAGGACTGAGAAATAGAACACCCCTCTTCTTCGGAGTTGGTTTAGGAATAGGCTCAGGAGTTGGCTCAATTGGCTCAGGAATTGGCTCAGGAAGTGTCCAATTATTTTCATTAGTCAACATATTATTCAATAACAATTCAGCTTGGTCAACTGTTCTTTCCGTGAAAACACAACCAGCACAACTATCCAAGTGGTCCTTGGAAGCATCAGTTAGTTCATTATAACACTACTAGGCAAAACCTTATACACAGAATCTTAGCATCAACGCGGCACAAAAAGAAGCGCTACTGCTAATTAGCAGTAGCGTGGTTAAGAAAAACACGCTACTACTAAGTTGATAGTAGTAGCGCGGGGTATAAAACCACGCTACTACTAAGTGATTTCCACCGTGCCTACCAAAACAAGCAGTAGTAGTAGCGCGGGATATAAACCCAAACTACTACTAAGTTGATAGTAGTAGCACGGTGTATACACCCCACGCTACTGCTATGTAGTCCTCATCGTGCCCTTTCGTGACAGGCCGAAGTAGCAGCGTGGGGTATAAACCCAGCGCTACTACTATAGCTCGCGGAGGGCAAAGCCCAAATTCCCCTCCGCCTCGCTTGACCACTCCGCCCGCTCTTCCTCTCCATTTTCCCAAGTCCCCGGCGCCGCCGCCCGCCGTCCCCACCAAGCACCACCCATCCGCCACCGCCACCGCCTCCCTCTCCCTCTCCACCCGCGGGCGCGGCGCCTCCCCCAGCGCCCAATCCCCCTCGCCGTCTCCTCCGGTAGACGAGGTCGGCCCCACGGTGCCGATGCTAGGTGACGTGAACCTGGGGCGGCAGCTTGTGGCTGCGGCCGCGGTGGGCGCCCGCACGCGCGTGCTGGAGGAGGATGCAGAGAGGTGCCACCGCTGCAAGGAGAAGTGGAGGGCCTTGGCCAAGAAGACGCCCTTCCCTTTTCTCCCAAATCAATCAATCAATCCCTCCCTCCCTCCATCAATCACGCGGGCAGGGCAGGGCATCCCCTCCAAGATTTTATTTTGCTTTTAAATCTTTAGGGGAGGGGAAGGAAAGGAAGGGGCGATATAGGAAGGAAGATGGATCAGCAGGAGGAGGAAGCATCCATCTCCATCAGCGTCAGTGTTACCGTTCCTTCCTCCTTGCCGCCGGAGGAGGAGGAAGAAGAAGGGCAAGAAGAGGAGGATGACATGGCGTGAAGATGAAGTTGGGCCCTCAGGTTCCCCTCAAGGACCTCCTCCACCCCCACAAGGCAAGCAAAGCAACCTGCATCTGCATCTTTCTTTCTTGCTTTTTACTAGTAATAGATAATAGATACTGAAACTGCAAATGGATGGATGGATCTATGTAAATATGTAATGTAGGGGGAAGAGGAGGAGGACCAGTCGATAAATTTGAGGTTTCTTTGATGCTTACTGCTGTGATTCATAAAGGTTTGAATCTGATCCCATAAGTAACATTATTAATTTCAACGGAATCATTTTTGGGCAGTGAGTCACTCACTCATTCATCTATGTATACTAACTAATTTTATTCTAGTTGGACCTGCCTGCCTCTGCATATGTTTGACCTACCTGTTGTGCAAAATACCACCACACAAGGCAGGGTGGCACCACCGATCCTGCACCTTGATAAACTTTGAAAAAAGGGCCACAACTCAGTTCCATTAATAAGAAATGATGAAACAAGCAAGTTTGGGGTTCTGAAACTTGGACAAAAAGCAAAGACAAAAGAGAAAAACAACAAATGCAGCAAAAAATAGAGGAATGCTTTTGTAAACTCATTTGTAAGGTTTTCGATATTTATTATTTTCCTTCCCTGTGTGTGTGTGTGTGTGTGTGTGTTTACTCTTCTATTGCTTTGAGTTTTAGTACAGGCCTATTGCAAGGTTGGTTTAATACTCTGGTTACTTAATTTGGCTGCTTACATATGGGAGCATAGTCACTCTTTGCAAATGCAGTGCAATTTAGTATCCATCTTATGCTACCTTGCAATCCAAACTCTTGCAGATCTGCTATGCTGATGACCGCTACATCTGCTTTGCTCGAGACGAGGACAAGTGGGTCATATATGGCTTCGAGACTGTCAAGGTAAGTTACTCGTGACTCCTGGGTGTTGATCAAGGCCCAACATTCTTTCTTGTAGCCATTTTATTCTTAACTTGCTGATTTGTTGGTGTGAACTTCCTCCATGTAGAGAGAAGATAGTTGGAAGCATTTAACGCTGGTGGTGTGGCACAAGGCCAACATTGACCGGGGCCTGCTTGAGCCAAGGGCTAGGGTGAGGGACGTGACGGCGTCACAACTCAAGGCGGCCGCTGCCATCGGTCAAGTGTGGCTCATCGAGGCTGCTCGCTGTATTTCGTTGCATCTGCAGGCCGCGAGATAAGGCCAGGAAGGCGCCATGCATTGACGAGTGAGGCAATTTTTGGATCGGACCATGACAACGTGTCTCAGTCTCTAACTTCTAGAAGTAGTGGTGAAGTTTTGAATTTGCATGGCAAGAACAACCTATGTAGGTAGCTGACACACACACCATTGTGTTTACACTCTTACTTATGTAAAAGATATGACTTATACACGAGTTGCCTCTACAATGAGGAATTGTGATAGTAGATATGGCAATTGTGTGATAGAATGCAATTGATTAACTTTTTTTAATTTCTAATAAGTTAGTAGTAGCGTGGGAAAAAACTGCTCGCTACTAGTATCTAGGATACTAGTAGCATTGGTATTGTAGACACGCTACTACTATTTCGTTAGTAGTAGCGCGGGTACGAAATAGCAGTAGCGTGGGTGTCACACGCTACTACTAACGTAGTTAGTAGCAGCGCGGGTTTAACCCACGCTACTACTAACTATTAGCTGTAGCGCGATACTAGTAGCGCGGGTACCCATGCTGCTTGTAGCCATTTTACCCGCGCTGCTAGTAGCCTATTTCCCAGTAGTGTAAAAGATATCAAGTATTTCATTTTTCTTAAGAGGATGATCAGGAAAAGCATTATGTAATCGGAGAAGCCTCCCCCAAGCTTGTGGGAGACTCTCTTCTTCGATGTGCACAAAATTATATATTTCCCGCAAGGCAGCTTGTTTCTTATGAGCAGGGAAATATTTAGCAGAGAAGTAATAGATCATATCCTGGGGACTACGCACACAACCAGGATCAAGAGAATTAAACCATGTCTTAGCATCACCCTTTTAATGAGAAAGGAAATATTTTAAGGATATAGTAATAGCGGGATTTCTCATCATTAGTAAACAGCGTGGCTATATCATTTAACATAGTAAGATGTGTGACTACAGTTTCAGATTCAGTGCCATAGAAAGGATCAGATTCAACTAAAGTAATAATCTCAGGATCAACAGTGAATTCATAATCCTTATCAGTAACAAAGATAGGTGAAGTAGCAAAAGCAGGGTCATATTTCCTTCTAGCATTCAGAGTCTTTTGTTTCAGCTTAGCTAATAATTTCTTAAGATCTGATCTATCATTGCAAGCAAGAAAATCTCTTGCAGTTTCTTCATCCATAACATAACCCTCAGGAACAACAGGCAATTCATATTTAGGGGGAGAACCTTAATCATCACTATCTTCGATATAATCAGTTTCAATAATTTCATTCTCCCTAGCCCTAGCAAGTTGTTCATCAAGTAATTCCCCTAATGGCACGGTAGTATCAAGCATAGAAGTAGTTTCATCATGAGTATCATGCATAGTAGAAGTGGCATCATCAATAGAAGGTGACATATCAGAATTCGTAGCAGTAGCAGGTTTAGGTGTCGCAAGCTTACTCATAACAGAAGGAGAATCCAGTGCAGAGCTAGATGGTAGTTCCTTACCTCCCCTCGTAGTTGAGGGATAAATTTTAGTTCTTTGATCTTTCAAGTTCTTCATAGTGATCAGCAGATATAAATCCCAAGTGACTCAAAGATAGAGCTATGCTCCCCGGCAACGGCGCTAGAAAATAGTCTTGATAACCCAGAAGTATAGGGGATCGCAACAGTTTTTGAGGGTAGAGATTCAACACAGATTTATTGATTCGACACAAGGGGAGCCAGAGAATATTCTTAAGTATTAGCAGTTGAGTTGTCAATTCAACCACACCTGGATAACTTAGTATCTATGGCAAAGTATTTAGTAGCAAAGTATTTAGTAGCAAAGTAGTATGATAGTAATGGTAGCAGTGGCAAAAGTAATGATAGCAGTTTTCGAGGGTAGTGTATTTAACCCAAATTTATTGATTCGACACCAGGGGAGCCAGAGAATATTCTTAAGTATTATCAGTTGAGTTGTCAATTCAACCACACCTGGATAACTTAGTATCTATATCAAAGTATTTAGTAGCAAAGTAGTATGATAGTAATGGTAGCAGTGGAAAAAGTAACGATAGCAGTTTTGTAGTAATTGGAACAGTAGCAACGGAAAAGTAAATAGGCAAAGCACAATATGTGAAAAGCTCGTAGGCAGTGGATCAGTGATGGATAATTATGTCGGATGCAATTCATCATGTAATAGGGTGACACAGAACTAGCTCTAGTTCATCAATGTAATGTAGGTATGTATTCTGAATATAGTCATACGTCCTTATGGAAAAGAACTTGCATGACATCTTTTGTCCTACCCTCCCGTGGCAGCAGGCTCCTATTGGAAACTAAGGGATATTAAGGCCTTCTTTTAATAGAGTACCGGACCAAAGCATTAACACATAGTGAGTACATGAAGTCCTCAAACTATGGTCATCACCGAGAAGTATCCCGATTATTGTCACTCCGGGGTTGTCGGATCATAACACATAATAGGTGACTATAGACTTGCAAGATTGGATCAAGAACTCACACATATTCATGAAAACATAATAGGTTCAGATATGAAATCATGGCACTAAGGTCCTAGTGACAAGCATTAAGCATAGCAAAGTCATAGCAACATCAATCTTGGAACATAGTGGATACTAGGGATCAAACCCTAACAAAACTAACTTGATTACATGGTAAATCTCACCCAACCCATCACCATCCAGCAAGCCTACGATGGAATTACTCAACACGGTGTAAGTGCATCTAGTGCCCCTTAGTGACTTTGGTGTATTGAAGACTTATAGGTTAAGGGACTAATGCGTTTATGAGTGTACACAGGTCTATAAGTCTATGAGGAGTTTGATATTTACAGAGAAAGTCGACCCCTCAAAATGAATATCTTCGACTGAAGATTTTGGTATTCCTGAAGACTTTCATGAAGACTTTGAAAGTGAAGAAATTGGTGTGTCGGTGAAGACTTGACATTCATGCGAGGAATATGAAGCTTGAAGACTTCCGTTTTCATAGTTTTGTTTTTCTCTTTCTTGAGTCATAGGGAACACCGTACTGTTAAAGGGGGTCGAGGAAATACTAAGGAAAAATTTCCATGTGATGCTCAACTCAAAATCCTACACCTACCAATCCCTTCGAGTGAAGCCTTTGGAAATCCCATATAGTTCAGTTATTTCTTCAGTGACAGAGACGATGTTCTTGTAGTCGCTGAGGAATTTGTTCTAACTGAGGAGTTAGGAATTCGCGAGTGCGGATTGCCTACACAGTGAGGAACATGATAGCCCTGAGGAATTGGAGAGTCAAATTTCCGACCATTGTTGTGCTGCGCGCCAGCTATCCCAAAATATCTTATCCACCTAACGGTCATATCAGACAAGGGCATTTATGTCTTATCATGTCGGGCTGCTCCCTAGGCTATAAATAGCGCCCCCCTACAACCACTAGCTGGTTGGCTGCTCTGAGAGAAACTGACACTTGTCATTTGAGAGCAACCCATCATCCGAGGACTTTGAGTGAAAATCATCGAGTGAGGAAAAACCCAAACCTAAACACCTACAAACCCAAAGTGATTGAGCATCACTGAAGAGATTGATCCTGCGTGGATCCGACGGTTTTTACCTTTGAAGACCGTGCTTCTTACAGACGGTTAGGCGTCATGGTCTAGAGCAACCAAGAGGAATTGTGGATCGCCGAGTGACCGAGTCTGTGAAGGTTTGGAAGTTGCCTAAAGAATTACCACGAGTGATTGGACGAGGCCTGTGTGACCTTAGTTCAAGGAGAATACAGTGAGGACTTGATGTGCTGCGCTGCGTGCTCAGCGACTGGGTGTCTGGGACAGTGTGTCCTTGAGTTTAAATACTCAGCCGCTCCAACCAGATGTACAACTAAGACAGCAGTTGGAACTGGTCTACCAAATCATTGTCTTCACTAACCTTACTGATTCTATTTCCTCAACTCTTTCATTTCTTCATTAATGTGTTGAGTGATTGTTCATATCTGTGTTTGAAGACTCTGACTGAAGACTTTCTCAATTTTCTCAGTTCAATTTCTTTAGTCTGTTTGTCTTCATCTTGTGTTATCCTGTGATTACGCTCTCTGTACTCAATGCTTGTCTTCATTTCATCATGATGACCATGCCTGTATTCTGTTATGCTTACTTCTGAGTACTTATTCCGCTGCTAGTTGTTCTTCGCAAAGGAATTTCCTCACCGGCAAATTCCTCAGTGAAGAATTCATAAAAATCGCCTATTCACCCCCCCTCTAGTCGATATAACGCACTTTCAATTGGTATCAGAGCAAGGTACTCCCTTGTTCTGTGAGATTTTTGTTTAACCACCTGAAGTTCTAGTTATGTCGACCGCAGGTATGATCAAGGTCTCTGCTGGGTGTTCTATCTTCGATCGCACGGACTACCCCTACTGGAAGAATAAGATGCGAATGCATCTTGAAGCAATTGACAATGATCTATGGTACATTGTGGAAAATGGTGTTCCCTCAGTCACACCTTCCCTGAATGCTGCTGATGTGAAGAGATTCAAGGAACTCGATTCTCAAGCGAAGAATATCATATGTGGCCATCTGAGCAAAGGACAGTATGGAAGAGTGAGTGCTTTGGAAATTTCTAAGCTTATCTGTGATAGGCTCTCGAAAGTAAACGAAGGAGTCTCAACTCAACGTGACTCTCGTGTTGATGTTCTTCGCAATCTCTTCAACCGCTTCAAAAGACTCGACAATGAAAATGTTCAGCAAACCTTCGATCGCCTCACTGATATCTCAAATGAGCTTCAAGCGCTCGGTGCCACTGACATCACCGACCATGAGGTGGTGAAGAAATTGCTGAGATCACTCGATTCTTCATTTGACACTCTGGCACTGATGATTCAAGAGCGTGCTGATTACAAGTCACTAGGTCTCGGTGATATCCTCGAGAGGCTAAATACTCATGAGTTCCAGCTTGCTGAAAAGAGAGATCTCTATGGTTCAAGCTATGGAAAACCACGTGCCCTGAAGGCCAAGGCTGTGTCTGAATTTGAATGTGAAGATTCTAGTAGTAGCCTTGGTGATCCTGAAGAATTGAGCCAGGAGCTAGCACTGCTCGTGAAGAAGTTCCAGAAGTTCTCAAGACATGGTCACTTTGGAAAATCCTCAAGGAGCAGTGATTCCTCATCAAGTGACTATAAGAGAAGACTTTGCCACAAATGCAAGAAACCTGGTCACTATATTCAAGATTGTCCTCAGTGGTAAAAGGAATTAAAGAAGAAGAAATACAAGGATAACAGTTCTGATGACGCTAAGAAGAAGAAGAAATCATCAAAATCTTCATCATCAAAATCCTCGAAGTCTTCATCTCACAAGAAGAGCATATCCAAGAAGGCTCGGGCATTCATTGGCAAGGAAATGGACTCTGAAGCTGAATCTGAGGAACATGAGGAAGAGGAGGCATCTGAGGAGTCCGAGTCTGGTGTGGCGAGTCTGGCTCTCGCTACTACATTCGTTAGCAAGTCCATCTTCAACTCTGAAGAAATTGACCTCGCCACCAAGGCTGACGGAGATAATGATGACTTCGCTCCCTCCTATTGCTTCATGGCAAAGGGTGCCAAGGTAACAAAATACCCCTCCTCTGAATCTAGTGAGGATGAATCTGATGAAAATCTTAAGCCTAGCTACTCTAAACTTGCTAAGATTATTGTGAAACAACAAAAGGCCATTGAGAAACTGCAAAACATGCTAGACAAAAGTAATGATATGTTGGGTGATGAAATGGACCGCACTAAAGACTTAACTGAAAACCTTCAGAGACTTCAGTGTAAGTTTGACAACCTTCAAAGTCATCATAAAACTCTCTTATCTGATCACGATAAGCTTTCCTATGAATTTCTTCAAAGAAAGCAAGATCTTGAGAAGCTAAGAGTGAGTTATGAAGATCTTCAGAAGGAGCGTGATTCATTGCTAGCTCAACAAATCAGCGCTTCTCAGGAAGAATTTGTTTCTCCATGCTTAAAGTGCATTGAACGTGAATCTGCCAATTCTTCACCTGAATGTTCAAATGCTTCAACTGTTACAAATTATTCACCTGACTCTGCTATCACTAATTCCTCATCTGAGGACATTGATAGTACTACTAATGATGCAGGGCTGAAGGAACTATACACGACAGGAATGTACAAAAGAATCAAAGGGCATTAGATTCTTTGTGATGTGCTCAAAAAGCAGATCCTCAACAGAAACCCTAGGAAAGAGGGTATTGCCTTTGAGAGGAAACTCAATGCTGATGGAACATATTGGAAGCCTGAGCAGTACCCCAAAACCTCATGGGTTGCTGCAAAGGGACCTCCAGTTGATCCATCTAACTTATCCGGCCTTACATGTGAATCTCCTCATTCTTCTGATGAGTCATTTGACTCTAACTATAAACTATTCAAAAATCAGAATGGTGAAGTATTTGCTAGATATGTTGGCACTAACTGCAGGAACGGTTCTCCTATGAAGAAAATCTGGGTTCCCAAGAAGTGCCTTGAAAGTCTTCAGGTGAATGTCCTTATGACACCACCTGTGAAGAATAGGAACCCCAGATCAAACTCTTCATATGGACCAAATTCTTCATATGGATCCAAGTCCTCATACAGACCAAATTCCTCACGTGGATCAAATTCCTCAAATAGATCAAAGTCCTCATATCATCATCATCGTGCTAACCCTTCTGTTCCGAAGCGCAGAGCTAAGGGCTATGAATATGCGCATTATTCTTCAAATCATTATGTTCATAAGTCCTCGAAGAATTTGTCTGCTTATTCATATGCTTACCCTAACCCCTCTTATATGAAACGAAATGGATTGGCTTCTATGCCACCTTTCTTATATGGTTCTCGTAGAGTGCTGAACTCTTTGCCACCTCTTCAGATGTGGGTGGTGAAGAAAAAGAACTAATCTCTTATGCAGGGTCAGGTCTCCAGACGTGCTTTAACGTCTGAAGAAATTGCTGGGGGCCTGACAGAAATGCCTGAAAGGACGCAGGCGAATCATGATGAATTCATTTCACACGTCCTCACACTGCTTATCTGTGCTATTGCTTAATGAAATTGAATAGATGAATTTGACGTCATATTCTTCACTTATGAAGTATATGAGTTCGTAAGATGCACTAATTCATCTGCAGGATGATCAGCCCAAAGCAAATGAGTGGGTCCTCGATAGTGGATGTACGAATCACATGAGGGGTGACAAGAATCTATTGATGGATGCTCCTTTATCACCGTCACATCTGAAGCATATCATCTTCGCTGACAAAGGCAAAAGTCAGGTATTGGATCTAGGTAAGGTTGCGATCTCAAAGGATCGACACATGGACAAAGTCATGCTTGTCGAGTCCTTAGGATACAACCTCATGTCAGTCTCAATGCTTTGTGATCTTGATATGGTTGTTGTCTTTGGCAAGTATCGTTGTGTTGTGATCATGGAAGCTGACCATTCCAAAGTCTTCGAAGGCTTTAGGAGAGGAGATCTGTATATTGTTGATTTCTCTACAGGACCACAACCAGCCGTGTGCTTACTTGCAAAAGCTTTAGAAGGCTAGCTATGGAATCGACGACTTGGTCATGCTGGCATGAGGAATCTGAACACGCTTGCAAAGAAGAAGCATGTCATTGGCATTGAGAATGTCAAATTCCTCAAGGATCACTTATGCGGAGCTTGTGAAGCTGGAAAGATGACAAAGGCCAAGCATCCAGCAAAGACTATCATGACCACAACTCGTCCATTTGAATTGCTTCACATGGATCTCTTTGGTCCTAATCATTATTCTCCTCTTTCAAATGATGCATGTCTATATGGCTTTTTTATTGTTGATGACTATTCTCGTTACACATGGGTACACATTGTCACTTACAAACATGAAGTGCAGGAAATCTTCAAACGATTTTCCTCGAGGGCTTCAACCAACTTTGGTGTGAAGATCAAGCACATCAGAACTGACAATGGGACCGAGTTCAAGAATTCCGGTCTTGATGGCTATCTTGATGAACTTGGTATTACTCATGAGCTATCTGCTCCTTATACTCCTCAGCAGAATGGCCTCGTGGAGCGCAAGAACAGAACCCTCACTGAAATGGCTCATACTATGCTTGATGAATACAAGACGCCTCGTTGTTTCTGGATTGAGGCAATTGATACTGCGTGCCACGTCATCAATCGGGTATATCTTCACAAATTCTTCACAAAGACTACCTATGAACTCCTCACTGACAAGAAACCCAATGTGAGTTATTTCAAAGTTTTCGGTGCTAAATGTTGGATTAGAGATCCTCATCACAATGCTAAATTTGCACCGAAAGCACATGAAGGTTTTATGCTTGGGTACGGAAAGGACTCGCACACCTACAGAGTCTTCAACAACGTTCTTCACAAGGTTACTGAAACTGTAGATGTGCGGTTCGATGAAACTAATGGCTCGCAAAGAGAGCACCTACCTTCTGTGATAGATGAACCAGCACCTGAGGATTCTATCAAGTTCAAGGCTACTGAGGATGTCATTCCTACCGAAGAATCTACTTAAGAATTCATTCCAGAACGTGAAGAAAATCGAGCTGATGCACCTGAGGAAATTGCTGAAGAAAATGGTGCTGAAGAAAGTGCTGATCAAATTCCTCGACGACAACCAGCTCATCCTCGCATTGCAAAAGAAGTGCAAGTGGAAAAGATTATCGATGACATTAGAGCACCAGGTCCTCTCACATGATCAAAAGCTTCACATTTATCTAACTTTTGTGGGCACTATGCTTTTGTCTCCATCACAGAGCCCACTAAGGTAGATGAAGCATTTCTGGAGCCTAAGTAGATTCAGGCCATGCAAGAAGAATTACATCAGTTCGAGCTCAACAACATCTGGGAACTGGTCAAACATCCAGATCCTCGCAAGCATAATATCATTGGCACAAAGTGGATCTACCGCAACAAGCAAGATGACAATGGCCTTGTGGTGAGGAATAAGGCACGACTTGTAGATCAAGGCTACACATAGGTTGAAGGAATTGATTTTGATGAAACTTTTGCACATGTTGCTGGACTTGAGGCTATTCGCATATTACTTGCTTATGCTAACCATCATAATATCACTTTATATCAAATGGATGTGAAAAGTGCATTCATCAATGGTAAGCTTGAGGAAGAAGTATATGTTGCTCAACCCCCAGGTTTTGAAGATACAAAGAATCCTGACAAAGTCTTCAGACTCAACAAGGCCCTCTATGGCCTCAAGCAGGCCCCTCGGGCATGGTATGATACTTTGAAGGAATCCTTCGTGAAGAATGGCTTCACACCCGGTTCACTCGATCCTACTCTCTTTAATAAATCTTATGATGGTGAACTGTTTGTGTGCCAAATATACGTTGATGATATTATCTTTGGCTGTACTGACCAATGTTATAGTGATGAATTTGCCTATATGATGAGTGAAGAATATCAAATGTCTATGATGGGAGAGTTTAAATTCTTCTTAGGTCTTCAAATTGGTCAAGCACAATGGCTTATTCATATCTCAGGAGAAATACCTCAAGGATGTTCTGAGGAAATTCGGCATGCAAGATTGCAAAGGCGTCAAAATTCTATGCCCACAAATGGCCATATATGCACTGATGAAAATGGTATTGACTCCGATCACAATGTATACCGCTCCATGATTGGTTCTTTATTGTACTTAGGTGCATCTAGGCCAGATATAATGCTTAGTGTTTGCATGTGTGCCCGATTTGAAGCTACACCGAAGGAATCACACCATAAGGCTGTGAAGCATATTCTTTGATATCTAGCTCACACACCAACACTAGGATTATGGTACCCCAAGGGCTCTACTTTTGATCTTATTGGATATTCTGACTCTGACTATGCTGGTGATCATGTGGACCGCAAGTAAACATCTGGTACTTGTCATTTCCTCGGACGATCTTTGGTCTGTTGGTCCTCGAAGAAACAGAACTGCGTATCACTGTCTACTGCAGAAGCTGAGTACATTGTTGCTGGTTCTTGCTGTGCTCAACTGCTATCGATGAAGCAAACCCTAAAGGACTATGGCATCAACGTGAAGAATGTGCCTCTCCTCTGTGACAATGAGAGTGCCATCAAGATTTCTCACAACTCACTTCAGCACTCGAAGACAAAGCACATTCAGATTCGTCATCATTTTCTTCGTGATCATGTGTTGAAGGGTGACATCTCCATCGAGCACGTGAAGACTGAAGAATAGTTGGCTGATATCTTCACAAAGCCCTTGGATGAGAAGAGATTTAGCAAGTTGCGGTGTGAGCTAAATATCCTAGAATCTTTGACAGTTCTTTGAAAAAGGACACTCATCCTAACACTTGTGCAAAATTGATGACTTAGATGTGCAACACATGAAGAAACGTTTTTCTTCAATCAATGAAGAATAACACTCTAAGTGTGAAGAAATTAATGAAGAATTTGATTCTCAGAACCCTACGACAATTGTACGCGGTGTCTGAAATCATCATTCTTATACGGTGGGTCACGCCACCACCAAAGTTGAAAATCTTCATTTTTGAAATTCCTCAGTTTTCAAATTCTTCAGTTTTTCAAATCCTTCAACTTTGCAAAATCTTCACTGCTTCCGTCGTTTTTTTCATTGAATATATATATATATATATATATATATATATATATATATATATATATATATATATATATATATATATATATATATATAGGTTTATGTCCTCTACAACATTCACTTATGGCCATTTCTTCAAGTTGCATTATCTGCTAAGTGAATGTGATCGGACCCTTCCCCCTCTATGCTATACTCAACCCAATCTATTCACAAATTCTTCATGTCCGTTCTATTTGAAACTCATTCAAAATATTCACTGTGTCCTTGTCAGCTGAAGAATTTGCGAATGAAACTTTTAACTAATCTTATCCAAGATTTTCGGTTTTACCGCTCAAACCGTTCTGCATCGCACAATAGATTTATCTATTCACCCACGATCTAACACGATCTCCACTTCTCAGTACGTGGGTGACACATGTCAAACGGATGAGAAGGGTCCGGGGCACGTTCGTCCTAAATTCTTCAGGTGAACAGTTTTTAACTACGACTATAAATACCCCCTCACCCCTTCCTCACTTCCTTTACTCCACTCGATCGCTCTCTCTCTTGCTCGAGCTTCTCAAACCCTGGCACCGCCGCTACTCCATCATCACCGGTGAGGAAGAGCTTCACTATCTCAACCTCGTCGCCGTCGTACTCACGCCGGCCGCGGAAATCTTCACTCCGCCGCCGCCGTAGCTGTCTTCCTCCGCTGAATTAGGGCGTGGAAGATCTACACCGACGAACTTCACTGTTCTACTTCACAGTTCGTCGTGTTCTTCATCAAGGGTAATTAAAAGTTACTTTTACTGCCCTCTTTGATTCAAATTTTCTTTACAAAATCTTCAAAGGTGTTTTATTCTTCAAATCCTCACACACAAAACACCTCACTAATCATCTGTTCTTGATTTGTTTCCCTAAGCATCATTTTTCTTCAAGATTCCTCAATTGTGTGGATCCTCGATCTATACAACTCTGGAACCTATGACAAAGAACGCTTAGTGAAATTCTTCAAGGCTCATCTGGTCAAATTCCTCAAACTTGTTCTTTTTGAAAAACCTTCTTAGAACGCATATGACCTCTCCAAATTCCTCGCAACTATACTCTGTTCACAGGTACTCATGTCCGCTGCTGAATCACTAGGTTCTCATCAACTTAACTCATTTGCAGCGTTCCTCGAAGAAAAGTTGCATACTTCTTCAGAGAATTCGATTGTTCAAATTCCTCATCTGAAGAATATGGCAGACGGTAAGAAGCCACAGAAAGGAGGAAAGAAGCCTGAGGTCATGACTGCTTTTGAAATACCTGAGGACATCTATGCTGACTATTGGACACCTGATGAGGCCAAGTTCAGAAAGGAAAACAAAACTCAGCGCAAGGTGCGCATATAGAGGATTGAAAGGAGATGGACAAGAGAATGGAGGGAGTACAGATATGTAACTCCAAAGTATATGAAGAAATTCGCACTAAATCCTCCATGCCCAAGAGCTCCATTGGCTCCTGGCCAAGAAGCTGACCCCACCAACATCAAGCATGGTGAGGATCTTCCTGAAGAATGGGCCAAACGCCAAGCCAAGTTGGCGAGACAAGCCAAAGAAGCAGTGAGGAAATTCAATGAAGACTCTACTGCTGCTGCTGCCACTGAGGCCTCTGTCAAGCCTAGAAAATCAATGGCAAAGAAGCCTGCTCACAAGCCAAGTGCTTCACCAACTATGCCCTCACGGCCAAGTTCCTCAGCAATGCCCTCACGACCAGAATCTTCAAAGCCCTCACGGCCAGATTCTTCAAAGCCCTCACGGCCAGTTCCTCATGCTGCTCCTGCTCCTCCAAAATCCTCAGCTCCTCCCCCGAAGTCCTCAGCTGCTCCGGCAAAGTCCTCAACACCTGTACATCTGGCCACGTGCCAAAGGACTACATGCATCTCTATTGCCTCTGGTGTCTCAGCGAGTTCCTCAGCTGCACCAAAATCTTCAGCAGGCCCCACTCTGCTGAAGACAAAGGCAACAGCTGGTCGAGGTCCTCAGCCAAGTCCGAAGAAGAAACAGGTTGCCTTCCAAGTGCCATACGATGATGAATCTGATGATGATGAACTTGTAGAAATCATCAGAGACAAAAAAGAAAGGGCCACTAGAGCCAAAGGCACAAATGTGCCACTGCTTTTGGATCCAAGGGCGATCCTCGATTACATTGATCTCTAGCACAAGGATCCAAATACTCCTATGCCTGATTTCAATTCTACTCCTGGTCAAAGTCACATGCTGACCCATTTCATCACTAAAGAGAAATGGAAATTTGAGAAGGCCAGGCAGATCAAGAAGGCTCTGTTCAGGAAAGAGAAGTTCCTGAAGAAAAACAATGTCAATATGACAACTGATGAACTTCTCAAGATCCAGTCTGAAATCAAATCCCTCAGCGATGATTTCAATGCTTACTATGTTGATTGGCAAGGAGCCAAAGTCAGGTTTGTTAAAATGACTGAGAAGTTCACCAATGTTGCAGCCCCATCGCAACAAGAAATTCCTCAAGCTAAAGCTTCTGCTCAGCCAACTGAAGAACAGGCCAGCACCGTTGATGACTTTCAGGCTGCTGATGAAAATGCTAGTTCTAGGGTTGATGACTCCATTCCAGCCGCTGAAGAAATTGCCAGGGCATCCACTAGTGGTGCGCCTGAAGAAACTGAAGGAGTCAGGGGAACTGCATCAGTTGCGCCTGAAGAAAATCAACAAGATTCCTCAGCTCCTCCTGCGCCTACACCAACTCCAATCCTTCCATCTGCATTATATGTGAAGAAGACCAAGGCTGCAGAGCGAGCAGCAGTGAAGAAAAGGAAAGCATCAAGTGCTTCAGAATCTTCAGCTCCAAAGAAGATGAAGCCTATGACCAGCTCACTTGAAAATCCAATTGATGTTGTTCCAATTTCCACCATGCCTTCAAAGGACCTTGTTCCTTTTGGTGAAGAATATGTGATCCCAAGCGGATCTGATGAAGAACCTCAATCTACTGCTTCGTCAGAGCAAGTTGATGAAGAAATTGAAGTGGATATGATTCCTTCATAGCCTGTTGCTTCCTCGCCAATGCCTCAGTTCACAGCTGAAGAGGCTGGCGTTGAAGAAATTGAAGATGAAGACGTGGACATTGGCTGCACAACGCCCATGATGAATGATGACTTTTGGGAAAGTCAGCACCCCAATTCTCCACTCTTCACCCCAATACAACAAATACCTCAGTCCCATGCACCAACCGTTCAAATGGGCTCTGAAGAAACTCATCCCACCTCATTTGTGCATGAAGAAATTCTAGCCACTAGTGCTGAAGAAACTGCTGTTGCTGATCCTTCGAACATGCAGACTGCCACTGAAGAGGAACCAGAAATTCCTCAGACTGAAGAACCTGAGATTGCGATTCCTGAGGTTGTGATGCAACTCACTGACACTCCAATGCCCAAGCCAATGGATCCATTCTCAAAGAAGCAAAAGTTCTAGGGTGAACATTTCTTCAGCGAGCATGTGTTCTTCACAGACTACAACCCCTATGATTCTGCTCGCATAAGGAAGAGGCATTTCTGGACTGCTAGTCAAGTAAATTTCTATTCCTCCGTACTGTTCAACAAAGACAAAGTCTTCGATCATGAACATATTCCTCATGTGGACATGGAGTCTCTGCCGTGCTTCGAGCCAGTCCTCAGTGTTCTTCACGATGCTGGATTGCTAAATTTCTGCACTGACATCTGTGATCGGAATGAAGAACTCATTCTTCAATTCTATGCGACGCTGCACATCACAGGAAATTCTGAGGATGTGAATTCATGGGTGCTGGAGTGGATGTCTGAAAATACTCACTAGAAGCCACCAACTACTGAATTGCTTCGTGTCTTACCACTCAGTACTCCCCTTAACGGTGCTCGTTGCGTCTACAGTGAACCTGAGCTTTCAAATCATTACATGCAAGTGCTGATGAAGCCTTTGAAGCCAGGGCAGGCCCCTCGAACCAAATTCCTCGTTAAGGAATTACTATATGTGCCTCGGACTGTCTATCGCATTTTGACAAAGACAATGAGTCCTATCAAAGGCCACGACTCAAATGATGAAGAGGTCGTTGGCATCATGAATAATATGATTTTCAATATCATTCATGGCGTTCCCGTCAACTTCCATGATTTCTTCATGAGGACTCTGGCGAATATTGCTATGTCACCATTTGAGCTGAAGCCTTATGCACCATGGATTATGAGATTCATCAGGACAAGGTCTTCACTCAATTACAAGGCTGACACTCTGAACCACGACAACTACTTGCCTCCAATTGAAGTCCTCAAACGGACATTTACCTCAGCCGATGACAAAGGCAAGGCAACTGCTGTGATAGATGAAGGCATTCGTCCATTGGATGGTCAATTTCGCAAGGCTGCATCCTACTCCACCAATGATGACTCTGCCACACATGACTCTGCCGCCAACACCTCTGCCAAGCAAATTCCTCAAGCCACAGCACCCAGGGTGATGACTGATCGTGAGTCACTCCTCAGCCTTCATCAGAAAGTTGATCGCAATCATAAATGGGTCAAGCGTCAGTTTGGTTCAATTCTTCACAACATGACCTCAACACACAATGCAGTAAAGAAAAACCACTACTACCTCCTTGAAACCTTGAACCGCACCTGGGTTGTTCGATCTCATGTCTACAGCGCAGCAGATGTGAAGAAAATGGGTCTCAAGGAAGAATTTGACTGCACCTCCACCGAAGAAATTCAAGAAGGTCAAGGTTCCTTCCTTGGTGGCCAGCTCCTATTCTTCATCGCGCGACACTGATGAAAATGAAGACTTGGACAACACTGTGGCAAGCCCTACTACGATAAACGACCCCGACAACACTGATGCTCCTCCATCAACTTGATATTCTTCAGGGGCGTTAGTCCTCAGTTTCGATCCTTTTGGTCATTCAATGACAAAGGGGGAGAAATTTGAGTTAGTCTTCAAGTGGGTCTATTATATGGGCGTTTTTGCTAAGTTACGACTCCCATTCTTCTGAAACTTTATTGGATGCACTGTGATCTGATACTCTTGGTGCGTTATTCTGCATGCTTGTTCCTCATTAATATTATTGCACGTATGCAGAACTTCATCAGGCACCATATTTCATCATGCATCATCAATAACATGCGACATATTAGAATTCATAGCAGTAGTAGGTTTAGGTGTCGCAAGCTTACTCATAACAGAACAAGAATCCAGTGCAGAGCTAGATGGCAGTTCCTTACCTCCCCTCGTAGTTGAGGGATAAATTTTAGTTCTTTGATCTTTCAAGTTCTTCTAGTGATCAGCAGATATAAATCCCAAGTGACTCAAAGAATAGAGCTATGCTCCCCGGCAACGGCGCTAGAAAACACTCTTGATAACCCACAAGTATAGGGGATCGCAACAGTTTTCGAGGGTAGTGTATTCAAACCAAATTTATTGATTCGACACCAGGGGAGCCAGAGAATATTCTTAAGTATTAGCAGTTGAGTTGTCAATTCAACCACACCTGGATAACTTAGTATCTATATCAAAGTATTTAGTAGCAAAGTAGTATGATAGTAATGGTAGCAGTGGCAAAAGTAACGATAGCAGTTTTGTAGTAATTGGAACAGTAGCAACGGAAAAGTAAATAGGCAAAGCACAATATGTGAAAAGCTCGTAGGTAGTGGATCAATGATGGATAATTATGTCGGATGCAATTCATCATGTAATAGTTATAACATAGGGTGACACAGAACTAGCACCAGTTCATCAATGTAATGTAGGCATGTATTCTGAATATAGTCATACATGCTTATGGAAAAGAACTTGTATGACATCTTTTGTCCTACCCTCCCGTTGCAGCGGGCTCCTATTGGAAACTAAGGGATATTAAGGCCTTCTTTTAATATAGTACCGGACCAAAGCATTAACACATACTGAATACATGAACTCCTCAAACTACGGTCATCACCGAGAAGTATCCCGATTATTGTCACTCCGGGGTTGTCGGATCATAACACATAATAGGTGACTATAGACTTGCAAGATAGGATCAAGAACTCACACATATTCATGAAAACATAATAGGTTCATATTTGAAATCATGGCACTAAGGCCCTACTGACAAGCATTAAGCATAGCAAAGACATAGCAACATCAATCTCGGAACATAGTGGATACTAGGGATCAAACCCTAACAAAACTAACTTGATTACATGGTAAATCTCACCCAACCCATCACCATCCAGCAAGCCTACGATAGAATTACTCAGCACGGTGTAAGTGCATCTAGTGCCCCTTAGTGATTTTGGTGTATTGAACACTTATAGGTTAAGGGACTAATGTGTTTATGAGTGTACACAGGTCTATAAGTCTATGAGGAGTTTGATATTTACAGAGAAAGTCGACCCCTAAAAATGAATATCTTCGACTGAAGATTTTGGTATTCCTGAAGACTTTCATGAAGACTTTGAAAGTGAAGAAATTGGTGTGTCCGTGAAGACTTGATATTCATGCGAGGAATATGAAGCTTGAAGACTTTGGTTTTCATAGTTTTGTTTTTATCTTACTTGAGTCATAGGAAACACCGTACTGTTAAAGGGGGTCAAGGAAATACTACGGAAAAATTTCCATGTGATGCTCAACTCAAAATCCTACACCTACCAATCCCTTCGAGTGAAGCCTTTGGAAATCTCATACAGCTCAGTCATTTCTTCAGTGACAGAGACGAAGTTCTTCTAGTCGCTGAGGAATTTGTTCTGACTGAGCAGTTAGGAATTCGCCAGTGCGGATTGCCTACACAGTGAGGAACATGATAGCCCTGAGGAATTTGAGAGTCAAATTTCCGACCGTTGTTGTGTTGCGCGCCAGCTGTCCCAAAATATCTTATCCACCTAACGGTCATATCAAAGAAGGGCATTTATGTCTTATCATGTCGGGCTGCTCCCTTGGCTATAAATGGCCGCCCCCTACAACCACTAGCTGGTTGGCTACTCCGAGAGAAACTGACACTTGTCATTTGAGAGCAACCCATCCTCCGAGGACTTTGAGCAAAAATCATCGAGTGAGGAAGAACCCAAACCCAAACACCTACAAACCCAAAGTTATTGAGCATCACTGAAGAGATTGATCCTGTGTGGATCCGACGTTACCTTTGAAGACTGTGCTTCTTCCAGACGGTTAGGCTTCATGGTCTAGAGCATCCAAGTGGAATTGTGGATCGCCGAGTGACCGAGTCTGTGAAGGTTTGGAAGTCGCCTGAAGACCTACCACGAGTGATTGGACGAGGTCTGTGTGACCTTAGTTCAAGGAGAATACAGTGAGGACTTGGTGCCCTGAGCTGCGTGCTCAGCGACTGGGTATCCGGGACTGTGTGTCCTCGAGTTTAAATACTCAGCCGCTCCAACCAGACATACAACTGAGACAGCAGTTGGAACTGGTCTACCAAATCATTTTCTTCACCAACCTTACTGGTTCTATTTCCTCAACTCTTTCATTTCCTCATTACTGTGTTGAGTGATTGTTCATATATGTGTTTGAAGACTTTGACTGAAGACTTTCTCAATTTCCTCAGTTCAATTTCTTTAGTCTGTTTGTCTTCATCTTGTGTTATCCTGTGATTACGCTCTCTGTACTCTGTGCTTGTCTTCATTTCATCATGATGACCATGGCTGTATTCTGTTATGCTTACTTCTGAGTACTTATTCCGCTGCTAGTAGTTCTTCGCTAAGGAATTTCCTCACCGGCAAATTCCTCAGTGAAGAATTCATAAAAATCGCCTATTCACCCCCCCTCTAGTCGATATAACGCACTTTCATACGGCAGTGAGAATCATGAAATTGGTGATGGAGGATGGTTGATGATGACGACAGCGACAAATCCCCCTCTCAGGAGCCCCGAACAGACTCCAGATCAGCCCTCCTGAGAGGTTTTAGGGCTTGCCGGTGGCTCCGTATCGTAAAATGCAATGAAACTTTCCTCTCTGATTTTTTCTCTGCGAAACGGAATATTGGAGTTGGAGTTGAGGTCGGTGGAGCATCAGGGGGCCCATGAGATAGAGGGCGCGCGCCAGGGGGAGAGGGCAAGCCCCCCACCCTCGTGGATAGGGCGTGGGCCCCCTGGCATTGATTCTTTCGCCAATATTTTTTATATTTTCCAAAAGTTATCTCCGTGGATTTGCAGGTCATTCCGAGAACTTTTGTTTCTGCCCAAAAATAACACCATGGCAGTTCTGCTGAAAACAGCGTCAGTCTGTGTTAGTTCCATTCAAATCATGAAAATTAGAGTCCAAAACAAGGGCAAAAGTGTTTGCAAAAGTAGATATGTTGGAGACGTATCAGGGTCCCAAACTGTGCGTCTAAGGATGAAAGGTAACAGGAGGCAGGGGACACAATGTTTACCCAGGTTCGGGCCATCTTAATGGAGACAATACCCTACTTCCTATTTGATTGACTTTGATGAGTATAGGGGTTACAAGAGTTGATCTACCTGGAGATCGTAATGGCTAAACCCTAGATCTCTAGCTTACATGATTGTGATTACCCCTAGGGACTAAACCCTCCAGTTTATATAGGCACCAGAGGGGGCTAGGGTTGTACAAAGTTGGTTTACAGAGGAAGGAAACTACACACGCGGATTCCAAGCTTGCCATCCACGCAAAGAAGAGTCCCATCCGGACACGGGAGAAGGCCTTCTGTTCTATATCTTCACGACCCGTCAGTCCGACCCATGTCACATAGGCTGGCTCTCTGAGGACCCCATAATCCAGGACTCCCTCACCTGGAGCCTGCATTACCAAGTAAATCTATAAGCCGGATAAATAATTATTGCAATGCATTGGTAGTAACAAATTGAGATGAAATTACTTACCGAAGATGGAACAGTCATTGGATTTACTTGATGTTTTAAACCGGCAAGCTCTTCAGCCACCGGCTTAAGAGCTGCTTCTCCATCATCCACTCTCTTCAATAGAGTTGTTTTCTCTGTCTCCCAGCCTGCCTGGTCAGCCTTGAAGTCTTTCTTCATCTTTTCCATCTTTGCCAAGGCAGTGGTCAATTCGGCTTTGGCCATGGAGGTTTCACATTGCTAAGACTTTATGTTCTCTTGAAGATCGGCGATTTGGGATTCTTTGACATTAAGTTCAGCCTGCAGGATACAAACAATAGGTGGGGTTACAATCATATTATTTAAAAGTCCCAAGCACAATACAAGTATGTCACTTGGCACTTGGGGGCTAATGCATATTGCTATTTTTTGAACACAATTATATGATGACCCGGCTACACTATGGTGACTATTGCCGATTCATGGGGGCTACATGCTTGGATTTTTGGGACAAATATGGTAATGAGACCCAGCTTATCTTGGCAGATTAAGCCAGCCCGTGGGGGCTACAGGTGCGAAGTTGAATCATCGCTATTCAAAGCCCCGGCTCATCTTGACAGATTAAGCTGGCCCTTGGGGGCTACATGTGCAAAGTTGAAGTCTTACTACTTGAAGTCCCGGTTTATCTTGGAAGTATAAGCCGACCCTTGGGGTCTACTAAATGTGATCTACAAAGCTATTTAAAGTCTACAGTACATTCCATTCTATCATGTCTAGTAAACTTGACGGCTAATGGAAGTATATTCATATGAAAAGAGCTGTAGTGTTTACCTCAAAGCACTCCTTCATCAAGTTCACTAAGCCAGCTTCAAAATCACGGCTTGTGAGCAGGCGGTTCAAATACCCAGAGTGGATCTCTTGAGCACTGAAGTGGGAATAACTCTCCAAATTGACTAACCACTTGCCTTTGTCAGCAACAAAAATTTCTTCCTTGGCGTTGTGCTTGGACAAGACGGTGGGATTGCCTGGCACTTTATAACCATGCCTAGTGATGGTAACATCATCAGCCTTTTCTTTAGTAGGCTTGATGGGGCTTGGTGGCTTAATGGGGCTTGGGGGCTTGGTGGTGGTTGGATCAACATCCATCTGGTCTACAACAACATTGTTCTCTTCCAATGGCTGCTCATCATCTGTGGCTTTAGGGGCGTTGAAGGAGGTGTCTGTTTTGGCAGAGATTCTGACCAGGAGGAAAGAACAATTACCTCTTCGTCACCCGCACGGCTGGCTTCAGCTTCCTCCTGATAATAGTCATTGTCAATGGGATATACAAAAAATGAGCCAAGAGAATCAAGTTCCACCTCCGACTCATCATCATCAGCATCGCCATACAAGTCCAATAACTCGGAGAGGTCGGTATTCTTCTTGGCAGGTTTCTTGATAACATTGGTCTTGGTCCGGGTCTGCTTAGCCGGCTTGTCTTGCAGCTTCTTCTTCCAAAAAGGAGAATCGGCCTATGGAAGTCATATGATCATAAGAGAACAATATTAATGAAAACATGATTCAACTGCAAAAATTGCATACAACACTTACAGCTGGCGGCTGGTTGAAGGAACAGAAAGGACTAAGTCCGTTTTTGCTGCACTCTGCCCAACTTTCATTCACAAATGCCTTGGTTGCTTCATTGACTTCTGCTTTAGATATTTGGACTTTGCAATGACGTTGTTGATCTTTCAAATCGCCAGAGTGTTCGCACATTAAGCTGGGTCGGCGGCTTAAGGGAAGAATTCTCCAAGAGACCCAGCACCGAACAAGGTCATTCGTGCTGATCTGCTATGGGAGCTGATGTATGTTGCTGAGCCGGTGTTCACGATAACCCGGAGGGGATTTTCACACATTGGAGATGTATCTTGGCAATAGAACCAAGTTTGGTTCCAGTCCTTGGGATGACTGGGCGGCTTGACATAGGGGAAAGTGGCTTCTTTCCTCTTCTGAAAGAAAACTCTGCCTAGTTCCAAACTGGGCCCGTCGGTAAACTTTGTCTGCCGGTTTAAGAAATAAAATTCTCTGAATAGTTCAATAGTGGGCTCCTCATGAAGATAAGCTTCGCAAAAGACCTGGAAGTTGCAAATGTTGGAGACAGAATTGGGCCCAATATCTTGAGGATGAAGTTGGAAAAAGTGCTGTATGTCCCGAAAGAATTTTGTACCGGGCGGGGTAAACCCCCGAATCATGTGATCAGTGAAAACGATTACTTCCCCTTCTTTAGGTTGAGGAGGATTTTCGGCGCCTGGGACCCTCCAATGGATGTCGTCTTTCTTGGGTAAGATGCCAGTTTGAACAAAATTGTTCAAATCTTCCTCCGTAACCTGGGATGCTACTCAATTGCGCGAGGTGAAGGATATAGTCATTCTTGATGATAATCTGAAAACAAAGTTATGCCGGTTTAAGATTATGTTGTTAAGCCAATCATTAGTTCAAAGGTAAGGACTGTAAACATGCAGTATGTTAAGCCGGAGGATAGTGTTGAAGTTATGCAAAGCAATCTATTGGTGGCCAAAGAGGGGACTAATAGTACCTGGCGGGTTATGGTTTATCAGTTAAGCCGCTGATACAGCTATCAATTTTCAGATCTATGAGTGAAGAATTGCTAAGTGTTGGACAAACAGTTTTCATAGTTAGTGCTACAATTTTGGATCTGCAGCAGATCAGATAATGAAGAAAAAAATTAACCTAAGTGGCAGCAGCAAAATAGTTCATGTGCTCAGATGTGATATCTCACGGAGGGGAGGCGGTCAAATATCAAAAATGAGTGCTAAAACTGACGCTGCGCAAGATGAGCACTAAACTCAGATCAAAACTACAAGAAACAGGGAGGAACAAAGAGGAATAGAGATGAACTCCGAAGAACTCAAGGAAGCCCTAATGGGGATCTATGGTGAGGAAAGAGGAAAGCTTACCGGGGTTTTTGGACACTGGAGGCGCGTGGAGGAACTCTGGTGCGTTCAGGTTGATGCAGCGGCCGAGGTTGAGGAAGTGGACGAAGGCCGACGGCGGCGGCAGAGCTCGGGCGCTTGAGGTGTCGTGAGGAACATGACGAAGACGAGGAAGCAAGGGAAAAAATGAAAAGGACCCTTGTCCCTATTTATAAGGCAACGGATGGATAACATGCGCGGGAATCGAGGAGGCTGAAAAAATGATTATGTGACCGCACAAATGCCTCGATTCTTGGGAGGTTCATTCAAAGTGAAGATATGATGATATTTGAGTCTCATTTGATATTAATGCGAGGTGATGTCATGGCGGGTTAACACAATTCTGAGAGATGACACCATGGCTGGTTAAAAGATTTCATAAAGACTGACAATGAAGGCCTTTTTCTAAGTCAATTGTTGAAGATTGATATGAACAAGTTCACATCAACCTGGGGCCTAATGTTGGGGATATGACTATTTGGTATGACCCGCCCAAGATGGGCCGGGTCATACCACTGGTGGTTCATAATGAGAAGGCCCAAGAAGATGTTGAAGATGGTGGTTCATGAAGCAAGCTTACTGAAGGCCCAAGACCCGGAGGAGACTTGAGGCTCACGGGCATAAACCGCCCTATGTTTAACTTGTATGATAAGGAAAGGTTAGTTCTGTCACCGAGCCAGACACGTTGTGTATGAGCCGGCCAGGACTCTGCAAGCCGCCGGGCATCAGCCTATGTATATAAAGGGGTGACCCGGTGGCGGGTTAAGGAAGAAACAACATGTCGAGAACTAGGTCAAGAGTATTTGCTCCATGGTAATCGAAACCCAAGCAATACAACCTAAAGAAGGAGTAGGCCTTTACTTCGTTGGGAGGGGCCAAACTTGGGTAAAAACTCGTTGTGTCCCTTGTCATGTTAAACCCCTTCAAACTGACTACGTTGGGATGGCTCCACACCTAAGTCCTCATGATAGGGCATCTGCCATGACAATTCGACGACAGGAGTGCTGATGAAATTATTGTTGTTGGTATTAGAAAAATCACACAACTTAATGTTCTCTTTTGTCATCTTGAGCAATTGTAAACATGAACACGAGTAGGCGATAGATCCGACCAGAAAACGGCGAACAAAAAGAGGGCAAATAAAAACGACAAATTTTGGTGCAGCGGGGGAGATGAAAACGAGAGGTAAATGGCAAATAATGTAAATTGCACGGAGATGATATTTGTGATTAGGAACCTGATAGATGATGATGATGTCTCCCCGACAATGGTGCCAGAAACTCCTTTGACGTGCCCTTGAGATGCGTCAGTATTTCCCCAAAGAGGAATGGATGATGCAGCATAGCGACGGTAAGTATTTCCCTCAGTTATACCGAGGTTATCGAACCAGTAGGAGAACCATGCAACACGATTTAAATGGTACTTGCATACAAATAACAAATACTCACTGCTAGGGAAAAGCCTAGCAGTAGCGCGGGTTTTGGGGGTATTAGTAGCTCGGGTGCCCGCGCTATTGATACGGCGCTACAACTAACTGGTAATAGTAGTGCAGTGCATCCCGCGCTACTAGTATGTGTGTTAGTAGTAGCGCGTGTATGTGAGCCGCGCTACTACTATTAATTTCAAAAACAAAAACAAAATCTCGACCCCGTGCATGCTGTCAATGGCGTCAATGGTTCGATCCAGCGATGCCAGGGGTCACCGGAGGTGCGGACGGGTAGCGGTAGACCAGATCTGGTGACAACTATTGGGGAGATACCGGATCCAGTGTAGAGCAAGACAACTATGTGAGGATCCTCTTCGCGGACAAGGCGGAGAGCTCCTGGTTCGCCATGTCGACGACCTGCGCAGGCATGGGCATGGGAGGTGAGTAAAGCCAAAGGGAGAGGGAGACAAAATAATAGAAACAAGGGAGAAAGGAAGGAGATGGAGGGCGCATCGGGGCTGGTACCGGTGGTGAGGTGCTCTGTCGTGGTCGCATGGAGGCGAGGGGGAAGACGGGCGAGCTCCTCGACACCGGAGACACGAGGAGACGGACTCATTTGGCGCCATGGAGGAGGAGATGTGCTTGGGCAGGAGCACCTCACCACCGGAGAGCCTATGGAGAGAGGGGGAAGAATGAGGGAGAGATGAGGGATTCATTTGAGGATATGGGGACTTCACCTACCTCGTACTTAGTAGTAGCGAGGGGTATAAACCCGCGCTACTACTATCAACTTAGTAGTAGTGTGGGTTTATACCCCTCGCAACTACTACGGCATGTCCCGGGATGGCACGGTAGAGACCGCTTAGTAGTAGCGAGTGTTAAAAATCCGCGCTACTACTATCAACTTAGCAGTAGCGAGGGGTAAAAACCCGCGCTACTAGTAAGTAGCAGTAGCGAGGGTTATAAACCCGTGCTACTAGTAAGAGTCTGCCTATAAGCTTTTCCCTAGTAGTGACTCGCAACTCAACGCGTTAAAGGGGTTTTCAATCCCTTTGGGGTAACGGTGCCAGAAATTGACGTGTTGATGGGATAAAATGATGCAAATAAAAGTAAATAAAATGCAGCAAAAATAAAAGTTGCAAATAGAGGAAAAAGAAAATGGCAATATAGATCTGAAAGTATATGATAGGAAAATAGACCCGGGGGCCGTAGAGTTCACTAGTGGCTTCTCTTGAGAAAATAGCATGCGGAGGGTAGACAAATTACTATTGGGCAATTGATAGAAAAGCAAATAATAATGACGATATCCAAGACAATGATCATGTATATATGCATCACGTCCAAGATTAGTAGACCGACTCTTGGCTGCATCTAGTACTATTACTCCACACATCGACCGCTATCCAGCATGCATCTAGTGTATTAAGTTCATGGAAAAATAGAGTAATGCAATAAGAACGATGACATGATGTAGACAAGATCTACTCATGTGGGAATAGAACCCATCTTTTTATCCTTAATCACAACGATACATGCATGCCTTGCTACCCCTTGTGTCACTGGGAAAGCACATCGCAAGATCGAACCCATCACACCGCACCTCTTCCCATTGCAAGATAAATAGATCAAGTTGGCCAAACAAAGCCAAAATACCGGAGAAGAAATATGAGGCTATAATAATCGAGATTGGATATTCAACCAAGGCAAATCTGATCATAAACCCCAATTCATCGGATCACAACAAACACACCGCAAAAAGTCATTACATCAAATAGATCTCCAAGTGACCATTGTATTGAGATACAAACAGAGAAGAAGCCAGCTAGCTACTACTTACGGACCCGTAGGTCTGAGTGGAACTACTCACGCATCACCAGAGAGGCGCCATTAAGGATGATGAACCCCTTTGTGATCATGTTCCCCTCTGCCAGAGTACCGAAATAGGGCTCTAGATTGGATCTCGTGGATCTGGAGCTTGCGGCGACTAAAATAAAATTTTGTCAACTCCCCTAGGGTTTTTAGACTATGGGGTATTTATAGAGCGAAGAGGCGGTGCAGGAGGCCACCGAGGTGGGCACAACCCACCTGGGCATGCCTGGGGGCCCAGGCGCGCCCTGCCGGGTTGTGCCCCCTCGGGGCACCCCCCCAGGTGCTTCTCTGGCCCATTGGATGTCTTCTGGTAAAACAAATTCACAAAAACTTTCGCTGCATTTGGACTCCGTATGGTACGGATTTTCCACGATGTAAAAACCAAGCGAAAAACAACAACTGGCACTGGGCACTATGTCAATAGGTTTGTCCCAAAAAATGATATAAAATGACTATAAAATGATTGGAAAACATCCAAGAATGATAATATAACAGCATGGAACAATAAAAAATTGTAGATACAGTGGAGATGTATCAGTTATTCAAGCAATTGGCCTCAACAACCATATGCTACACCTTATGCTACTAATTTTTTGGCACCATATGCAACTGTAGGTATTCATAATTTGGCTTCGCGGCTTCATGCTAATAGCCGCATAAGTGAAAATTCTATAAGATCACATGTGTGTCCACCTTCTATAGTGGCATATCATGTTCCCCCAACATAATTACAGATTTTTGGCAACATCTCATTGCAGAAATAGTCTAAAAGTATCGGGGGCAACCATATCTAGATTGGGTAATTAAGAAAAAACATACAATATCCTAGGATTTGTGCAACACTATTCGCCAAGAACTAATAGATGGCAGGAAGCCTCATGATTTTGCTGCTATGAAAGCTAGAGTTGTGCAAATGACGCATTCACCCAGTACTATTGCATTAAGTGTACCCCCTAAACAATTGCAAAGTTTCGGCAACTCATTGCCGAGAGAGTCTCACAGCATTGGGGGCGATTTCATGAGGAGTGGATGGGAATTGAGATGAAAAGGTTTAGAGCTCGCCAAGCTGAGATGTGGTCTAAAATTAGACAAGAGCGACAAATCTTGTGAATTCAAAAAAATAAAAGTATTTATTCAGGTAATAAAGAAAATTCAGTTATTGAAAAAGCCGAATCAAATATTATCCATGCCGAATATATTAAAGAAAAAGAGGATGCCAAGCCATTGGGTAGCCAACTGAAAGCGGAACAAAGTATCATTCTAATTACATCACCGTCATGCTCTCCCAACATATTCAAAGAGGTATATCTAGCAAGTAATTTCCCGGTTTTCAAATTTGGTCGTGACTTTATTGTTGATGCTTCTATGAGAAAAATTCTCATAAGTTGTTTTGAAAGACGAATGAAGAAGGGTAATTTATTTGTTAGTGATAAAACCATTACAGAGCATATCGGTCAACATATTGTACCATTCATAAAGACCAATATTTACTTAGTTCAACCAAAGCTTTTGCCATTGCTTTATTTAAGGTTCATATCTAATTGGGTAGATTTGCTTATTTCTTACTTGGCTTACACTTGTTCTCAATTGAGACATGTGTGTTCTAATTATTTTCGTTTCAGAAATTTAAAGCCAAGGATAAAATCTTTTGAGAAAACCGACGCTATTATAGTTTCTTATTTAAAGACATCGGAGATAGAGTGCAAAACACGATTCATGGCCGAATGGGGAGATTCCAAATCTGAACCGTTCTTTTGCTTACATAAAAAGCCGTTTTTGCAACAAGATCAGCTAGAAGATAAAAGGTATACCTTCACTTCAAACATGTGTGATCCAATCTTTGATTTGTTATTGAGAACTAATTATATTAGAATTCTTGATCACCATGTCGAGCCATCTATCCATGGATGAATGTATTGTAAGTTGCATGATTCGTTAAAGAATAATTTTGAAGATTGCGACATGTTTCGTCAAATAGTTAAATCAGCCATTGAAAAAGGACGATGGAATGTGTTGAAACACTAAGAGATGACTAGTCTATTCCAATTGGTCCTGATAGCAAAAATGTTATGCATCGGCTGCTTCAAGCCGATCCATTTAAAGAGAAGGTAAAAACTGCAGGTGATGGGATCAAGCTTTCAAGAAGAGAAGTTGTTCAAGAGCTTAGGGCGTGTTTGGTTCCCTGTGGAGCTTCCGGCTGCATCGCATGAGGGCTCCTGGGTGAGTGTGGCCTAGCTGAGATGATGCAAGGACGAGCCGAGATAGTGTTTGGTGATATGCATGTATGAGGTGCAGTATGAGCTTGTGAATGTCGCTCAAATCGGTGAGGAAACAGGAATCACGCGGCAACGCGGGGCAATGGGATCCAGGATCGGCGATCCTTGTTTGCAGCAGCGTGAAGCGGCAAGATCCAGTGTGCGGCAGCGGCAGGACCCAGTGTGCGGCGGCGACGGCAGGACCCAGTATACGGCGGCGGCGCTTGGTGGAGGGCAAACGAGGACGGCGGCGCTAAATGAGGGCGGCGACAGTGCTTGACATCGGCTGCGGCGGCGCTTGACGTTGGAGGCGCGGCGGTGGCGCTTGACATCAGAGGCGGCAGTGCTTGGTCGAGGACAGCGGCGGCGCTTGACGAGGGCGTTGACGGTTGACGACGACGGTGACGGCAGACTATGGGGACGAGATGCCATGGCTGCGGCTCTTGCTGTGTGCGCTGAAGATACGGAATGGAAAGAACAAAAGCGCATGACCCAGCCTGCACGCGAGCTACACCCGAAACTTGCGTTTCCCTCAGCCTGGCTGAGAGGGCCTTTTTTGCATCCACGGACCAGGCTCAAGAGCCCATGCAACATACCAAACAACTAAGATTTTGCACGGTGGATGCGAGATAGATGCAACGCAGGGATGTAAGTGCATCTAGTGCCCCTTAGTGATTTTGGTGTATTGAAGACTTATAGGTTAAGGGACTAATGCGTTTGTGAGTATACACAGGTCTAAAAGTCTATGAGGAGTTTGATATTTACAGAGAAAGTCGACCCCTAAAAATGAAGTTCTTCAACTGAAGACTTTGATATTCTGAAGACTTTCTGAAGACTTTGAAAGTGAAGAAATTGGTGTGAGCTTGAAGACTTGGTGTTCATTTGTGGAACATGAAGCGTGAAGACTTTTGTTTTCATAGTTTCATTTTCTCTTTCTTGAGTCACAGGAAACACCGTACTGTTAAAAGGGGTCGAGGAGATACTAAGGAAAAATTTCCATGTGATGCTCAACTCAAAATCCTACACCTACCAATCCCTTCGAGTGAAGCCTTTGGAAATCTCATAAAGTTCAATCACTTTCTTTAGTGACTGAGACGAAGTTCTTCTGGTCACTGATGAATTTGTTTTGACTGAGCAGTTAGGATTTCGTCAGTGCGAACTACCTACACAGTGAGGAACATGATAGCCCTGAGGAATTTGAGAGTCAAATTTCCGACCGTTGCTGTGCTGCGCGCCAGCTGTCCCAAAATATCTTATCCACCTAACGGTCATATCATTGAGGGGCATTTATGTCTTATCATGTCGGGCTGCTCCCTAGGCTATAAATAGCCGCCCCCTACAACCACTAGCTGGTTGGCTGCTCCGAGAGAACTTGACACTTGTCATTTGAGAGCAACCCATCCTCCGAGGACTTTGAGCGAAAATCATCAAGTGAGGAAAATCCCAAAAACCCAAACACCTACAAACCCAAAGTGATTGAGCATCACTGAAGAAATTGATCCTGCGTGGATCCGACGCTTGCTACCTTTGAAGACTGCTTCTTCCAGACGGTTAGGCGTCAAGGTCTAGAGCATCAAAGAGGAATTGTGGATTGCCGAGTGACCAAGTCTGTGAAGGTTTGGAAGTCGCCTGAACACTTACCACGAGTGATTGGACGAGATCTGCGTGATCTTAGTTCAAGGAGAATACGGTGAGGACTGGGTATCCTGAGCTGCGTGCTCAGAGACTGGGTGTCCGGGACTGCGTGTCCTCGAGTTTAAATACTCAGCCGCTCCAACCAGACGTACAACTGAGACAGCAGTTGGAACTGGTCTACCAAATCATTGTCTTCACCAACCTAACTAGTTCTAGTTCCTCAACCCTTCCATTTCCTCATTACTGTGTTGAGTGTTAGTTCATATCTGTGTTTGAAGACTTTGACTGAAGACTTTCTCAATTTCCTCAGTTCAATTTCTTCAGTCTGTTTGTCTTCATCTTGTGTTATCCTGTGATTACGCTTTCTGTACTCTGTGCTTGTCCTCATTTCATCATGATGACCATGCTTGTATTCTGTTATGCTTACTTTTGAGTACTTATTCCGCTGCTAATAGTTCTTCGCTATGGAATTTCCTCACCGGCAAATTCCTCAGTGAAGAATTCATAAAAATTGCCTATTCACCCCACCTCTAGTCGACATAACGCACTTTCAATTGGTATCAGAGCAAGGTACTCCATTGTTCTGTGTGATTTTGATTTAACCGCCTGGAGTTTCAGTTATGTCGACCGCAGGTATGATCAAGGTCTCGGCTGGGTGTCCTACCTTTGATGGGACGGACTACCCCTACTGGAAAAACAAGATGCGAATGCATCTCGAGGCAATTGACAACGATCTCTGGTATGTTATGGAAAATGGTGTTCCCTCTGTCACACCCTCACTGAACACTACCGATGTGAAGAGATTCAAGGAACTCAATTCTCAAGCGAAGAATATCATATGTGGCCATCTGAGTAAAGGACAGTATGGAAGAGTGAGTGCTTTGGAAACTGCTAAGCTTATCTGGGATAGGCTGTCCAAAGTAAATGAAGGAGTCTCAACTCAGCGCGACTCTCGAGTTGATGTTCTTCGGAATCTCTTCAACCGCTTCAAAAGGCTCGACAATGAAAATGTCCAACAAACCTTTGATCGCCTCACTGACATCTCAAATGAGCTTCAAGCCCTCGGTGCCACTGATATCACTGACCATGAGGTGGTGAAGAAACTGTTGAGATCACTTGATTCCTCGTTTGATACTCTGGGTCTGATGATACAAGAACGGGCAGACTACAAGTCTCTTGATCCTACCGATATCCTCGAAAGGCTAAATACTCACGAGTTCCAGCTTGCTGAAAAGAGAGATCTCTATGGTTCGTGCTATGGCAAACCACGTGCCCTGAAGGCCAAGGCTGTGTCTGAGTCTGAATGTGAGGATTCTGGTAGTAGCCTTGGTGATCCTGAAGAATTGAGCCAGTAGCTAGCATTGCTCGTGAAGAAATTCCAGAAGTTCTCAAGGCGTGGTCGCTTTGGAAAATCCTCAAGAAGCAGTGATTCCTCATCAAGTGACTACAATAGAAGGCTGTGCCACAAATGCAAGAAACCTGGTCATTATATTCAAGATTGTCCGCACTGGGAAAAGGAATTAAAGAAGAAGAAATACAAGGATTATAGTTCTGATGATGCGAAGAAGAAGAAGAAATCGTCAAAATCTTCATCATCAAAATCCTCGAAGTCTTCATCTCACAAGAAGAGCAGCTCCAAGAAGGCTCGGGCATTCATTGGCAAGGAAATGGACTCTGAAGCTGAATCTGAGGAAAATGAGGAAGAGGAGGCGTCTGAAGAATCCAAATCTGGTGTAGCGAGTCTGGCCTTCGCTACTGCTTTCTTTAGCAAGTCCATCTTCAACACTGAAGAAACCGACCCCACAGACAAGCCTGATGAAGATAATGATGACTACGCTCCCACCTATTGCTTCATGGAAAAAGGTGCAAAGGTACTCAAATACACCTCCTCTGAATCCAGTGAAAATGAATCTGATGATAATCTCAAGCCCAGCTACTCTAAACTTGCTAAGATTGCTGTAAAGCAACAAAGGGCTTTTGAAAAGGCTCAAAACATGCTAGATAAAAGTGATGATATGTTGGGTGAAGAAATGGATCGCACTAAAGCCCTGACTGAAAATCTTTAGAGACTTCAGTCTAGGTTTGATAACCTTCAAAGTCATCATAACACTCTCTTATTTGATCATGAGAAACTTTCTTATGAATTTCTTCAAAGAAAGCAAGATCTTGAGAAGCTAAGAGTGAATTATGAAGATCTTCAGAAGGAGCGCGATTCATTACTAGCTCAACAAATCAGCGCTTATCAGGAAGAATTTGTTCCTCCATGCTTAAAGTGCATTGAATGTGAATCTGCTAATTCTTCACCTGAATGTTCAAATGCTTCAACTATTACAAATTCTTCACCTGCCTCTGCTATCACTAATTCCTCATCTGAGGACATTGCTAGTATCACTGACGATGCAGGGCTAAAGGAATTGTACACAACAGGCATGTACAAAAGCCTCAAAGGACATCAGATTCTTTGTGATGTGCTCAAAAAGCAGATCCTCAACAGAAACCCTAGGAAAGAGGGTATTGCCTTTGTGAGGAAACTTAATGCTGATGGAACATATTGGAAGCCTGAGCAGTACCCCAAAACCTCATGGGTTGCTGCAAAGGGACCTCTAGTTGATCCATCTAACTTATCTGACTTTACATGTGAATCTTCTCATTCTTCTGATGAGTCATTTGACTCCAACTATAAACTGTTCAAAAATCAGAATGGTGAAGTATTTGCTAGATATGTTGGGACTAACTGCAGGAACGGTTCCCCTATGAAGAAAATCTAGGTTCCCAAAAGTTATGTTGAAAGTCTTCAGGTGAATGTCCTCATGACACCACCCGTGAAGAACAGGAACCCCAGATCAAACTCTTCATATGGACCTAATTCTTCATATGGATCCAAGTCCTCACGTGGATCAAATTCCTCAAATGGATCAAAGTCCTCATATGATTATCATCGTGCTGACAACTCTGTTTCGCAGGGTAGAGCTAAAGGCTATGAATATGCACATTATTCTTCAAATCATTATGTTCATAAGTCCTCGAAGCATTTCTCTGCTTATTCATATGCTTACTCTAACCCCTCTTATGTGAAACGAAATGGATTGGCCTCTATGCCACCATTCTCCTATGGTGCTTGCAGAGTGATGAACTCTTTGCCACCCCTTCAGATGTGGGTGGTGAAGAGAAAGAACTAATCTCTTCTGCAGGGTCAGGTCTCCAGACGTGCTTTAACGTCTGAAGAATTTGCTAGGGACCTGACAAAATTGCCTGAAAGGACGCAGGCTAATCATGATGAAATGAACTTTCATTTCACACGTCCTCATATTGCTATATCTGTTTACCGTTTGATGAAATTCATCTGATGAACTTGATATCATATTCTTCACTGATGAAGCATATGAGATTGTAAGTTACACTAATTCATCTGCAGGATGATCAACCCAAAACCACTGAGTGGGTCCTCGATAGTGGATGTACAAATCACATGACTGGTGACAAGAATCTTTTGATGGATGCTCCCTTATCACCATCACATCTGAAGCATATCATCTTTGCTGACAAAGGCAAAAGTCAGGTATTGGGTCTTGGTAAGGTTGCAATCTCTAAGGATTAACACATGGACAAAGTCATGCTTGTTGAGTCCTTAGGATACAACCTCATGTCAGTCTCAATGCTTTGTGATCTTGATATGGTTGTTGTCTTTGGCAAGTATCGCTGTGTTGTGATTATGGAAGCTGACAATTCCAAAGTCTTCGAAGGCTTTAGGAGAGGAGACTTGTATATTGTTGATTTCTCTACAGGACCACAACCAGCCGTGTGCCTACTCGCAAAAGCCTCAGAAGGTTGGCTATGGCATCGACGACTTGGTCACGCAGGCATGAGGAATTTGCACACGCTTGCGAAGAAGAAGCATGTCATTGGCATTGAGAATGTCAAATTCCTCAAGGATCACTTATGCGGAGCCTGTGAAGCTGGAAAAATGACCAAGGCCAAGCATCCAGCAAAGACTATCATGACCACTACTCGTCCATTCGAATTGCCTCACATGGACCTCTTCGGACCTAATCATTACTCAGCAGTCACAAATGCTGCATCTCTATATGGTTTTGTCATTGTTGATGATTACTCTCGATATACATGGGTACACATTGTTACTTATAAACATGAAGTGCAGGAATTCTTCAAACAATTTTCCTCGAGAGCTTCAACCAACTTTGGTGTGAAGATCAAGCACATCAGAAGTGACAATGGAACTGAGTTCAAGAATTCCGGTCTTGATGACTATCTTGATGAAATTGAGTATATCTTCACAAATTCTTAAAGAAGACGGCCTATGAACTCATCACTGACAAGAAACCCAATGTGAGTTATTTCAAAGTCTTCGGTGCTAAATGTTGGATTAGAGATCCACACCACAATTCTAAATTTGCACCGAAAGCACATGAAGGTTTTATGCTTGGTTACGGAAAGGACTCGCACACCTACAGAGTCTTCAACAATGCTCTTCACAAGGTTGTTGAAACTGTAGATGTGCGGTTCGATGAAACTAATGGCTCGCAAAGAGAGCACCTACCTTCTGTGTTAGATGAACCAGCACCTGAGGATTCTATCAAGTTCAAGGCAACTGAGGATGTCATTCCTACTGAAGAATTTGCTGAAGAATTCATTCCAGTACACGAAGAACGTCGAGCTGATGCACCTGAAGATAATGCTGAAGACAATGGTGCTGAGGAAAATGATCAAATACCTCGACGACAACCAGCTCATCCTCGCGTTGCAAAAGAAGTTCAAGTTGACAAGATCATTGATGACATTGAAGCGCCATGTCCTCTCACACGCTCAAAAGCTTCACATTTATCTAACTTTTGTGGGCACTATGCTTTTGTCTCTATCACAGAGCCCACTAAGGTAGATGAAGCATTTCTGGAGCCGGAGTGGATTCAGGCTATGCAAGAAGAATTACAACAGTTCGAGCTCAACAATGTCTGGGAACTGGTCAAACGTCCAGATCCTTGCAAACATAATATCATTGGCACAAAGTGGATCTACCGCAACAAGCAAGATAAAAATGGCCTTGTGGTGAGGAATAAGGCACGACTGGTAGCTCAAGGCTACACACAGGTTGAAGGAATTGATTTCGATGAAACTTTTGCACCTGTTGCTAGACTTGACGCTATTCGCATATTACTTGCTTATGCTAACCATCATGATATCATCTTATATCAAATGGATGTGAAAAGTGCATTCCTCAATGGTAAGCTTGAGGAAGAAGTATATGTTGCTCAACCCCCAGGTTTTGAAGATCCAAAGAATCCTGACAAAGTCTTCAGACTTAATAAGGCCCTATATGGCCTCAACCAAGCCCCTCGAGCGTGGTATGATACATTGAAGGAATTCTTCGTGAAGAATGGCTTCACACCCGGTTCACTCGACCCTACTCTCTTTCCTAAATCTTATGATGGTGAACTGTTTGTGTGCCAAATATATGTTGATGATATTATCTTTGGTTGAACTAACCAATGTTATAGTGATGAATTTGCATATATGATGAGTGAAGAATATCAAATGTATATGATGGGAGAGCTGAAATTCTTCTTAGGTCTTCAAATTCGTCAGCAGCGCAATGGCATATTCATATCTCAGGAGAAATACCTCAAAGATGTACTAAGGAAATTCGGCATGCAAGATTGCAAAGGCGTCAAAATTCCTATGCCCACAAATGGCCACCTACGCACTGATGAAAATGGTATTGACTTCGATCACAAGGTATACCGCTCCATGATTGGTTCTTTATTGTACTTATGTGCATCTAGGCCAGATATAATGCTTAGTGTTTGCATGTGTGCCCGATTTCAAGCTGCACCAAAGGAATCACACCATAAGGCCGTGAAGCATATTCTTCGATATCTAGCTCACACACCAACACTAGGATTATGGTACCCCAAGGGCTCTACTTTTGATCACATTGGATATTCTGACTCTGACTATGCTGGTGATCGTGTGGACCGCAAGTCAACTTCTAGCACTTGTCATTTCCTCGGACGATCTTTGGTCTGTTGGTCCTCGAAGAAATAGAACTGCGTATCACTGTCCACTGCGGAAGCTGAATACATTGCTGCTGGCTCTTGCTATGCTCAACTGCTTTGGATGAAGCAAACACTCAAGGACTATGGCATCAACGAGAAGAATGTGCCTCTCCTCAGCGACAATGAGAGTGCCATCAAGATTGCTCACAACCCAGTTCAGCACTCGAAGACAAAGCACATTCAGATTCGTCATCATTTTCTTCGTGATCATGTGTTGAAGGGCGACATCTCCATCGAGCACGTGAAGACTGAAGAACAGCTAGCTGATATCTTCACTAAGCCCTTGGATGAGAAGAGATTTAGCAAGTTGCGGTGTGAGCTAAATATCTTAGAATCTTCAAATGTTCTTTGAAAAGGACACACATCCTAACACTTATGCAAAATTGATGACTTAGATGTGCAACACATGAAGAAACGTTTTTCTTCAATGAATGAAGAATAGCACTCTAAGTGTGAAGAAATTAATAAAGAATTTGATTCTCAGAGCCCTACGACAATTGTACGCGATGTCTGAAATCATCATTCTTATACGGTGGGTCACGCCACCACAAAAAGTTGAAAATCTTCAATTTGAGTTTTTCCTCAGTTTTTGAAATTCTTCAGTTTTTCAAATTCTTCAACTTTTCAAAATCTTCACTAATTCCTTCGTTTTTCCTCATTGGGTATATATATATATATAAGTTTATGTCCTCTACAGCATTCACTTATAGCTATTTCTTCAAGTTGCATTTTTCCGGCTAAGTGAATGTGATCGGACCCTTCCCCTCTATGCTATACTCAACCCAATCTATTCACAAATTCTTCATGTGCGTTCTATTTGAAACTCGTTCAAAATCTTCACTGTGTCCTTGTCAGCTGAAGAAATTGTGAACGGAACTTTAAAACAAAGCTTATCTAAATTTTCGGTTTTGCCGCACAAACTGTTCCGCATCCCACGATGCATTATTCTATTCACCCACGATCGTACACGATCTGCACTACACAGTACGTGGGTGACACATGTCGCGTGAAGGAGAAAGGGCAGGGGCATGTTCGTCCCAAATCTTCGGGCGAACAGTTTTTCACCGTGTCTATAAATACCCCACTCCCCTTCCTCACTTCATTTACTCCGCTCGACCGTTCACTCTCTCGCTCGATCTTCTCAAACCCTAGCGCCGCCGCTACTCCATCGTCGCCGGTGAGGAAGAGCTTCGCTGCCTCGACCTCGTCGCCGTCGTACTCGCGCCGACCGCGGAAATCTTCACTCCGCCGCCGCCGTAGTTGTCTTCCTCCGCCGAGTTAGGGCAAGGAAGATCTAACCTGACGAACTTCCCATCTGTTCTTCTTAGTTCGTCGTGTTCTTCACTTCGGGTAATTAAAAGTTACTTTTATTACTCGCCTTGATTCTCAAGCTTTCCTGAAAATCTTCAAAGGTGTTTATTTTTCAAATCTTCACACATATGAACACCTCACACGTTATATGCTCTTGATTAGTTTCTCTAAGCATCATTTTTCTTCAAGATTCCTCAATTGTGTGGATTTTCAATCTGTACAACTCTGGAACCTAAGACAAAGAACGCTTAGTGAAATTCCTCAAGGCTCATCTGGTCAAATTCCTCAAAACTAATTCGTTTCGAAAAACCTTCTGAGAACGCATATGACCTCTCCAAATTCCTCGCACCTGTACTCTGTTCACAGGTACTCATGTCTGCTGCTGAATCACTAGGTTCTCATCAACTTAACTCATTTGCAGCGTTCGTCGCAGAAAAATTGCATACTTCTTCAGAGAACTCAATTGTTCAAATTCCTCAACTGAAGAATATGGCAGATGGTAAGAAGCCACAGGAAGGAGGAAAGAAACCTGAAGTCATGACTGCATTTGAAATCCCTGAGGAAATTTATGCTGACTATTGCACACCTGATGAAGCAAAATTTGGCAAAGAAAACAAAAATCAGCGCAAGGTGCGCATTCAGAAAATTGAACGTAGATGGGCAAGGGAATGGAGGGAATACAGATATGTGACTCCAAAGTACATGAAGAAATTCGCACTCAATCCTCCATGCCCAAGAGCTCCATTGGCACCTGGCCAAGTAGCTGACCCCACAAGCATCAAATGTGGTGAGGACTTTCCTGAAGAATGGGCTAAGCGCCAAGCTAAATTGGCAAGGCAAGCCAAGGAGGCAGTGAAGAAATTCAATGAGGATTCTGCCACTGCTACTGCTACTGAGGCCTCGGTCAAACCGAGGAAATCTATGCCAAAGAAGCCTGCTCGTAAGCCAAGTGCTTCACCAACAGCGCCCTCACGGCCAAGTTCCTCAGCAATGCCCTCACGGCAGATTCCTCACACTGCTACAGCTCCACCAAAGTCCTCAACAGCTCCTTCAAAGTCCCCAGCTCATGTGCATCTGGCTACATGTCAAAGGACTGTTGGTTTCTCAATTGCCTCTCGTGTTTCAGCAAGTTCCTCAGCTGCACCAATTTCATCATCTGGCCCCACACTGTTGAAGACCAAAGCAACAGCTGGACGAGGTCCTCGGCCAAGTCCAAAGAAGAAACAGGTCGTATTCCATGTGCCTTCTGATGATGAAGCTTCTGATGAAGAACTTGCAAAAATCATCAGAGACAGACAGGTGAAGGCAGCTAGAGCCAAAGGCACATCTGTGCCACTGCTGTTGGATCCGAGGAAAATCCTCGATTACATTGATCTCTGGCACAAGGATCCCAACACCCCAATGCCTGATTTTCATCTGACTCCTGGACAGAATCATATGCTGTCCCATTTCATCACTGAAGAGAAATGGAAGTTTGAGAAGGCAAGAGAGATCAAGAAATCTCAATACAGAAAGAAGAAGCTCCTGAAGAAAAACTTTGTCAAGATGACCCCTGAGGAACTTCTCCGGGCTCAGTCTGAAATTCAAGCCCTCAGCAAAGACTTTGATGCCTACTATGCTGATTGGCAAGGAGCTAAAGTGAGATTCGTCAATCTGACGAAGAAATTCACAAATGTTGCAGCCCCATCGCAACAAGAAAATCTTCAGGCTGTAGACTCTGCTCAGCCTGCTGAAGAACATGCCAGCACCGCTGATGACTTTCAGCCTGCTGATGAACAAGCTTGTTCCAGGGCTGCTGAAGAAATTCCAGCCGCTGAAGAAATTGCCAGGGCATCCACTAGTGGTGCGCCTGAAGAAACTGAAGTGATCAGGGCAACTGCATCAGTTGCGCCTGAAGAAAATCAACCAGATTCATCAGCTCCATCTGCGCCTACACCAACTCCAATTCTTCCATGTGCATTCGATGTGAAGAAGACCAAGGCTGCAGAGCGAGCTGCAGTGAAGAAAAGGAAGGCATCAGCTGCGTCAAACTCTTCGGCTGCGAAGAAAATGAAGCCAATGACCAGCTCACTCGAAAATCCAATTGATGCTGTTCCTATTTCCTCCATGCCATCAAAGGACCTTGTTCCTTTTGGAGAAGACTATAAGATCCCAAGCGGATCTGATGAAGAAAATCATTCTGCTACTTCGTCAGAGCAGATTGATGAAGAAATTGAAGTGGATGCAATCCCTTCAACCCCAATCATTTCCTCGCCTATGCCTCAGTTCACAGCTGAAGAGGCCGGTGTTGAGGAACTTGAAGAAGATGTGGATGTTGGAAGCACAACGCCAGTGATGAATGATGACTTTTGGGAAAGTCAGCATCGAAATTCTCCACTCTTCACCCCACTCCAACAGATACCTCAGTCCCCTGCACCAACAGTTCAAATGGGCTCTGAAGAAACTCATCCCACTCCATCTGTCCATGAAGAAATTCCAGCCACTAGTGCTGATGAACCTGTTGCTGCCGATCCTCTGACTGCACCTATTGAGGAACAAGAAATTCCTCAGCTTGAAGAACCTGAGCTTGCGATTCCTGAGGTGGTGATGCAACTCACTGACACCCCTCTGCCAAAGCCAAAGAATTCGTTCTCAAGCAAACAGAAGTTCAAGGCTGAAGATTTCTTTGCCGAGCACGTATTCTTCACTGCTTATAATCCATATGACTCTGCTCGCATAAGGAAGAGGCGTTTCTGGACTGCCAGCCAAGCCAATTTCTATTCCTCAGTGCTTTTTGACAAAGACAAAGTCTTCGATCATGCACATATTCCTCATGTGGACATGGAATCTCTGCCGTGCTTTGAGCCAGTCCTCAGTGTTCTTCATGACGCAGGACTTCTGAATTTCTGCATTGATATCTGTGACTGGAATGAAGAACTCATTCTTTAATTCTATGCAACTCTGCACATCACCGGAGACGCTGAAGACGTGAACTCATGGGTGTTGGACTGGATGTCTGAAAACACTCACTACAAGGCACCAGCAACTGAATTGCTTTGTGTCCTTCCTCTCAGTCCTCCACTTGATGGTGCTCGCTGTGTCTACAATGAAGCAGAACTTTCAGATCACTATATGCAAGTACTGATGAAGCCTTTGAAGCCAAGGCAGGCCCCACGAACCAAATTCCTCGTCAAGGAATTACTCTATGTGCCTCGGACTGTCTATCAAATTCTGACGAAGACAATGAGTCCCATCAAAGGCCACGACTCAAACGATGAAGAAGTCGTTGGCATCATGAAGAATATGCTTTTCAACATCATTCATGGCGTTCCCGTCAACTTCCATGATTTCTTCATGAGCACTCTGGCTAACATTGCTATGTCACCATTCGAGCTGAAGCCCTATGCTCCTTGGATTATGAGATTCATCAGGGCAAGATCTTCACTGAATTACAAAGCTGACACTCTGAACCACGGTAGCTACTTGCCTCCCATTGAAGTCCTCAAACGGACAGTTTCATCAGCTGACACTAAAGGCAAGGCCGCTGCTATGATCGATGAAGGCATTCGTCCATTGGATGGTCAATTTTGCAAGGCAGCATCATACTCTACCAATGACAATTCTGCCACACATGACTCTGCCGCAAATACCTCAGCAAGCAAAATCCTCAAGCCACAGCTCCCAGGGTGATGACTGGCCGTGAGTTACTCCTCAGTCTTCATCAGAAGGTTGATCGCAATCACAAATGGGTTAAGCGTCAGTTTGGTTCAATTCTTCACAACATGACCTCAACACATAATGCAGTGAAGAAAAACCAATACTACCTCCATGAAACCTTCAACCGTACCTGGGTTGTTCTCTCTCATGTCTACAGCGCTGCAGATCTGAAGAATATGGGTCTCAAGGAAGAATTTGACTAGTCTGCACCTCCACCGAAGAAATTCAAGAAGGTTAAAGTTCCTTCCTTGGTGGCCAGCTCCTATTCTTCATCACGCGAGACTGATGAATATGAAGATTTGGACGACACTGCGGCAGGCCCTGCTACAACAAACAACCCCGACAACGCTGGCGCTCCTCCATCAACTTGAAATTCTTCAGGGGCGTTAGTCCTCAGTTTCAATCCTTTTGGTCATTTGATGACAAAGGGGGAGAAATCTGAGTTAGTCTTCAAGCGGGTCTATATTAAGGGCATTTTTTTAAGTTACAACTCTCGTTCTTCAGAAACTCTTATTTGGATCGAGTTGTAATCTTAAACCCGATGGTGCGTTGATACTTTTGTTGCATTATGCTCTGCATACTTATTCCTCGTTAATGACATTGCACGCATGCTGAATCTCATCAGGCACCATATTTCATCATGCATTTCAAATTCTTCATATTATATATCAAACGCGTGTATGAATTACAAGATATAGGGGGAGATCTCCATGATTTAACTCTTCAAGTGTGCATTGCTTCAAAAGCAAATTCCTCACTATGCACATCTTCAGGGCGAGTTCTACTATATCTTGTAATCAAATTCCTCAATATCAGTGTATACACTTCAGATGTTTATCCCCGTTGAAAACTTAACCTATGTTGTCATCAATCACCAAAAAGGGGGAGATTGTAAGTGCATCTAGTGCCCCTTAGTGATTTTGGTGTATTGAAGACTTATAGGTTAAGGGACTAATGCGTTTGTGAGTATACACAGGTCTAAAAGTCTATGAGGAGTTTGATATTTACAGAGAAAGTCGACCCCTAAAAATGAAGTTCTTCAACTGAAGACTTTGATATTCTGAAGACTTTCTGAAGACTTTGAAAGTGAAGAAATTGGTGTGACCTTGAAGACTTGGTATTCATTTGTGGAACATGAAGCGTGAAGACTTTTGTTTTCGTAGTTTCATTTTCTCTTTCTTGAGTCATAGGAAACACCGTACTGTTAAAGGGGGTCGAGGAAATACTAAGGAAAAATTTCCATGTGATGCTCAACTCAAAATCCTACACCTACCAATTCCTTCGAGTGAAGCCTTTGGAAATCTCATAAAGTTCAGTCACTTTCTTCAGTGACAGAGACGAAGTTCTTCTGGTCACTGATGAATTTGTTCTGACTGAGGAGTTAGGAATTCGTCAGTGCGAATTACCTACATAGTGAGGAACATGATAGCCCTGAGGAATTTGAGAGTCAAATTTCCGACCTTTGCTGTGCTGCGCGCCAGCTGTCCCAAAATATCTTATCCACCTAACGGTCATATCATTGAGGGGCATTTATGTATTATCATGTCGGGCTGCTCCCTAGGCTATAAATAGCCGCCCCCTACAACCACTAGCTGGTTGGCTGCTCCGAGAGACCTTGACACTTGTCATTTGAGAGCAACCCATCCTCCGAGGACTTTGAGCGAAAATCATCAAGTGAGGAAAATCCCAAAAACCCAAACACCTACAAACCCAAAGTGATTGAGCATCACTGATGAAATTGATCCTGCATGGATCCGACGCTTGTTACCTTTGAAGATTGTGCTTCTTCCAGACGGTTAGGCGTCAAGGTCTAGAGCATCCAAGATGAATTGTGGATTGCCGAGTGACCAAGTCTGTGAAAGTTTGGAAGTCGCCTGAAGACTTACCACGAGTGATTGGACGAGATCTGCGTGATCTTAGTTCAAGGAGAATACGGTGAGGACTGGGTGTCTTGAGCTGCGTGCTTAAAGACTGGGTGTCCAGGACTGCGTGTCCTCGAGTTTAAATACTCAGCCGCTCCAACCAGACGTACAACTGAGACAGCAGTTGGAACTGGTCTACCAAATCATTGTCTTCACCAACCTAACTGGTTCTATTTCCTCAACCCTTCCATTTCCTCATTACTGTGTTGAGTGTTAGTTCATATCTGTGTTTGAAGACTTTGACTGAAGACTTCCTCAATTTCCTCAGTTCAATTTCTTCAGTCTGTTTGTCTTCATCTTGTGTTATCCTGTGATTACGCTTTCTGTACTCTGTGCTTGTCCTCATTTCATCATGATGACCATGCTTGTATTCTGTTATGCTTACTTCTGAGTACTTATTCCGCTGCTAATAGTTCTTCGCTAAGGAATTTCCTCACCGGCAAATTCCTCAGTGAAGAATTCATAAAAATCGCCTATTCACCCCCCCTCTAGTCGACATAACGCACTTTCAAGGGAACCAAACACCCCCTTAATGAACATAATCTAGAGGGCAAGAATTCCGTTGAAGCTACAATGAAGACGCTAAGGACTGGGGGGGGGGGGCAAGCAAATCCAATGATCAATGAAAGCAAACCAAAAGGAAATAAATGCCGAAATAAGTGCAGGTGTAACAACTCGAAAATCACTTTCGCTGAACTATTGGATAAATATCAAAAGAAGAGTGAAGAGAAGAATGCTTATTTGCTAAATCATGCAAATAAACCAATATCAACCCCAAGGCGCAAGTATGAGGATTGGTATTGACAAAGTGAGAATTTTCATGCAAGATATGCATATCCTTAGTTCGGGCCACCAGGTGACAATGACGTGGATGCCTCCCTATGTTCATTTAGATCATATCCATCAGTGGACAAGTATAATACAAGGGCACATTCTCAATCTTATTTTAGACCATATCACCAATACTATGTAGCTCCGACAAGATCGACATTTGAACAATCACATGTCAAAGATGGTTTCAATTATAAGGAATCGGTCCGGAGATCAAGGAAGAAGAAAGAGGTGGTCAAGAAAGTTTATTGCATTAAAAGAGATGGTCGTAAGCGTGCTACTTCAGATTTGATCTCACATGAAAAAGAGCCAATTAAAGAGTTGACATTGGCTACAAAAGGCAAACCAGTGAAGCAATAAATTGTTAAAAATCCAAGTGCCAAATCTAAAGAAAAGAAGTAGAGGGTGCATAAGGACAAAAAAAGAGTTGACAATGGCTAAAACAAAATCACAGCCAAGGTTCCCACTCGGCTTATCGTATTGGCAAAAGAAGGAATTACAAAAGCTTAGTGCACAAGAGATGAAAAAGAAGAACATGGCATGGGTTCCCAAGAGGATCGGTCAAAATAAAAATAATGTGCAACCTTCTATTGCAACAAGTGTTACAAAAGTGAAGAAAGAGAAGGATGGAAGCCAAAAAGAATTAAGCCAAAAGTTTGCATCACCCCATCAAAATCTTCTGCTAACATGTCATCCATATTCGCCAAACATGACATTGATGTCTTTGCTATGGAATTTATCCCCAGGTACAATTGGTCACCCGCCATGGGCTTATTTAGATCCGCTGATACAATATAATTTCTTATATCATGAAAGGGTATTACCAAATTACTATATATTTGTTTAGCTACAAGTTTACTACTAATCCAAACGGCCAAAATATTTGATTTGTCATTTCATTTGTTTATTTTGGCTATACTTGCTTTGGTGGATGCATTTTACATGGACCTTATGTTAATGGTTGATATTATGTTCGGATGGTTGAATTCATAACAATGACCAGTGTGTTGGTGTTGTCTATATACCTCCTTATGGTACTATTTTGTGAAGCCTTGTGCTGTTTAAAATATTTCCTGCACAATAATCTAAGTTGAATATTCAATGTTATTTGGTTTGCGAGCCTTTGGTTTCCATATGTGCTACACATATTGAGGCGTTTGGTGATTCATTATGGAAGTGCAACAAATATCCAAGGGTTATTAATGTTTTGACGAATCCCTTATAATTTATCTTGAGGCGAAGCAAGGATTGGAGGAAGTTCCTTCTTGATTAACTTCAAAATCCTAGCGAAAGGTGAATAATATGGTTCAAGGGATGGCTTTGAGATACATATCTCTGGAACCTTATCATCGGTTGTTATAGAAGTTGAGAAGTTCTCACCCAAGTTTGCATCAACATGTTCAAACCAGAAATGACCGATCTAAACTTATCATCCTAAGAACATGAAAAATGGCTGATGGAGTGTTAACATCATCCTTAGAACAAGCTATGTGCAAGTTATTTTTCGGCGCAGAAGCTTTGCCCAAAAACAGGTGGCATGACTTGACACTAGATTTTGACACGGTCAAGAACTTATTTAAGATGCCCTGAAATGGAGAAGTGATCTACATGAAAGAGTTCCATAATGTCGATATGAAAATCTTTGAAGTTTGGTCCATCGCCATCTGATCTCATCTCAAAGGCCGAAACTATGCTCAAAGTACAAGGATTTTGTGTTCAGAGTATTGTTCTGCCAAATTAAGCCTCCAAGACGGCCTCATATGAGAAAAGTTTCTACAGGGATTTTCTTCGTCTCGTCGAAACGGTCGATTTTGATATAAATATCATCTCATCCTAGGGTCATATGTAAAAGTTAGAGCCACCTAAATACGGCCCTATCATGAGCCAAAACTTGCGTGCCCCATCAGACATGATATCTGATGGGTAGCGCGAGTAACAGACTGTTCTGCATGAGCGATTCGCCACTGAAGATGGCCTCGAATCGAAAAACTTTCAACATGAAAGTTGTCCGTCTCATCGAAACGGTTAAGTTTCCTGTGTACGTGATTTTGATCTTAGGTTGTTTACTACCCCAAAAATTACCCGCAATGTGCAACCAATTTTTAGACCGAACAATTTTGGTAAGTTACCAAACAATCCGAATTGGACACAAATTAGGGTTTTGGACGTGAATTATAACATTTGCTTGAACAGGAAGTCTAACCGCCTCTTATATACATGAGGGGTGACGGCCGATTAAAACAACGGACAATCGATCAAATCTATCTATCATTTTTTACCTTTACTTTTATCTGCACCCTTGTTCTTTTTCTTCCTTGTTCTTTGCTCGTTCTTCTTGTTGCAGGGCAGTGAACCTCGAGGCCCTAGGGGCGATCAGGTCGACCTAGGGCATCCCATTGCCTCCGTGCGCCCTGACGGGGTCCCTTCCAGATTGTTTTGCGTACCGCGCTTTCGGTCGGGTCTCCTTCGACGTGAGCTGTGGTGCTTCACCCCCGACGTCGAGGATACACGGTGATGTGTTCATGTGCAAACACACCCTTACATCGATCAGAAGCACATGACGCCAAATGTCACCACATGACAAGAAAACTTATCCTCACCGCCCCAAAGGACACTACATGACTCTACACTGGATTTCCATCGACTATATCGAGTAGACAAACAAACTCGAGGAGGATCGAAAACCGAAAGTCAAACTTGCAGAAGAAGTGCCTCCATCCCCCGAGCAATGCGCGTGCGAGGACTAAAAACCTTATCATAAACTACTAACTAGAGCGGAGGCACCGGGGTTCCCCTCCTCAACACCGGCTAGCGGAGCGGCAGGAACACGGCACGTGAATCCACGGGCTCAACAGTGAAGCATGGAGGGGAGAGGTTTCTCTAGCCGCCTAGGTTTAGGGAGTAGATTTTTGTTCATACCAAAAATGGATTCAAATTTTATTGGTACTGTAATAATATACCTGGTGCTCCTTCTTTTCTTGTTTTATTAGATTTCTTAACAAATCTTCAACCGACATGTTAGTACTGTCCCTCGTATCGTTCTTCTAGTAACTCGGCCAATGCGCGAGGGCTTGGGAGTCTGCCTATGGTCGGCCACGTTGTTGTGGTCACACATGTGAGTGCAAACGCAAGACGACGTGCGTGCCGGACCGACCGTGTCGGGGTGCGACACAGACACGACATGCGTGTTGCATATGTACCACCATTTTCTTTTAAACTTGTTGGTTTTGCTCGGCACAATCCATCGATAGAAAAATATATTTAAAATGTGAGGGTGGGGCTTTTTCTGCGCGATAGGTGGGGCAGTTTCACCAAGTCAGTTTGACAGAAAAGCGAGGAGGACGAGGGAGTAGCAGATTGAACTTACCATGGGGGCAGTGTCCTCAACATCGTTTTCCTCCTTGAAGGCGTCACCTTGGAGATCCCGATGTTGAATTCCAGTGATGTTCACGATTGATGGTAGAGCCTGGGTCTGTGTTGCTGACGACGGGTCCTTTTTCTTTCTCTTCTTTTTGTGCTGCCTTTTTTATGTGCTTTCCTCCATTGGGTGTTCTTGAAACACGTTCTTCAGATCTATCTATTTGGCCATCTCCTGCCGACATTCAAAAAAAAGGAATGTTCATAAACTTAGAAAATGATAAGGAACTCAGAAAATGTTCACGAACTTAGAAAATGTTTGTGAATTAAAATATGAAAAAACATGAAGAATTATAATATAACATGAAAATAAATAAGTAATAAAAATAGTAAGTACAAATTAATTAAATGATAAAACCAACATACGAAAAATAGGGAAAATAACCTTTGACAAAAAGTTCCCAGAAAATAATACTCCCTCCTTAAGCCGTGCTTGACTTTGGACGGTCTTTGAGGCACAACTTTGACCGCGTTGTATTTATCTTGCAAAACATTTTGATTTAATGAATATTTACAATAATTTAGTGCACATATAATAACTAAAAATAAAGTCAAAGTTGTACGATGAATAACAGAGAAGTCAAAGCAGGCCTTATATTTTGAGAAGGACGGAGTAAAAGTTAGCCTATTAATCATGTTGCTGAAATTTGAAGGATATTCATTAGTATTGTTTTTATAAGATGATGGACTAAAAGATGATCCTAAATTTCTAAAATGTTAGGGCACTTAAACACTATTTTTTAATTAAAACATGTTCTAATTGAAAAACAAACCATGAATTTTGTAAAATATCACGAGTTTACAGAATGGATTTTTTTGAAAAAGTAAGAAACAAAAATGAAAATTAAAAGCGAAAATTTCTAAAAATTAAATAACAAATCAAATCACCAGAGGAAAAAATAGGTAAAAGAACCTTGTAGAACCTTTCAAATTACAGTAGGAAAGAAAAAAAAAACAGGAGAAAAAGGGGAGGAGCGTGTGGGTGACCGCAATGGGAGGGGGTAGCAGGAACTGACAGAGCGACCACACAAAAAGAAAGAGGGAACTGGCAGAGCCTAGGCAACCGATAGTTTGACAATCAGCACAAATGGCGGAGGCGGATCTGGATTCTTTTAATTTTTGTATAAGTTGTGGGAACCTGGATTTGGCAGCCCGTAGAGCAGTGGTGTTAGTCCTACTAGGACAGGCGCTTGGATGTGTATGAAGTACAAAACCTTTTTAATGGCGCGTGACAAACTTGGTTGGCCGCCCTACCACATGCCATGCCCTAATTAACAGATCGCACTGAGACATACAAATTGGCGTCAGCTGCCAGTTGTAAATTGCCCTTTATTTTTTGTAGTTGGTTGCCGTGAAGAGTCGCGCCTACTCGTTAATTACTACTACGATGCCATGATCTTACACGTCATGCAATACTGTATCATCTAATTGGCGAACATTTACGATGCCATCTACAATCTCTGTTGTAAATATCTGTGCTGTCATAAAACAAAACTACTACTAAAAAAGTGGGGATGCTTCAGATCGATGTCAGTTGTAAATTGGACGAGCATATATTGATCCCGTCAATTATCTGTCCTACTACCCAACTACTTGCAGGTGTTAGCCCACTATGTAATTCTTGAACGATTGTGTACTTGGGGTGGGTGCCTTAGCATTACCAAAACTGGATTTAAAAATTGTGACCAACATTTTTTAACTGTCATATTGACCTAAGTAGATGGAAACACAAAACAAGTCATTAAACTCAATGTTAGAAAATGAGGTATTGTCATTTGCAACTAGCAGCGAGAGTGCTCGAGATAGGATGATCATCCAATACATCACCTTCTAACCAAAAGTTTCTCGTTGCTGTAGTTGCTCATTTGCGCAATAAAAATCTTTGAAATTAGCGTTGCCTCGGATTGTCTACAAACAGGGAAGGCCACATGTACTGTTTTTCACAAATACACTTGAATGTGTATCATTCCGAGTATAGGGGTTAGAAGTACATGGTGCTTCTCTTGGAAACGTACACAAGCCGGCATCACCGGGAGTGCAAAGTGAGCTGGGTAAGAGGTTGCTCAGCCTCCGCAAGACAGGTTCAGGTTACAGGTAAAAATTTATCTAAACATTTAGCTCAGGCACGAGCCCAGAACCACACATACTACTTGTCATGGAAGAGGACGTCTAGAGGATGGGCACATACCTTCCAAGAGTGGCGTTTTACCGTGTTTCCTGTTTTGTTACATGTTGTGGTTATGCTTTACGTTATGTGTTTTTTGCGGGGATTTCTGGTTGTATACTTGTCAATTGTCATGTTATGTTTCATATATACTTTATGCATTGTACTAGTGCTATATGCATCCTATGGATGTGCTATATGTGTATCCTCGTTCTCAAACAGGAGCTGATAATAAATCTGCAAGTAAGCTGTTGCGGAAAGTGGTGGCATCGCTACCCTTACTTTACGTTGATCCTGACTGATGGGGAACGTTGCATGAAAAAAAAAATCTACGCACAAGCAATGATATATCCATGAAGATGCATAGCAACGAGGGGAGAGTGTGTCTACATACCCTCGTAGACCGTAAGCGGAAGCGTTGGACAACACGGTTGATATAGTCGAACTTCTTCGTGATCCAACCGATCAAGTACCGAACGTATGGCACCTCCACGTTCAGCACACGTTCAGCTCGCTGACGTCCTTGCCTTCTTAATCCAGCAAGACAGGTGAAATAGTAGATGTGTTCTGGCAGCATGACGGCGTGATGACGGTGATAGTGATGTGATCTCCGTAGGGTTTCTCCTAAGCACTAAAAAATATGACCGAGGGACGAAACAGTGGAGAGGGGAACCGCACACGGCTAAGACAATGTTCTGGGTCCTTCTCTCTCCTAGGGCCGGCCACCTATAGGGGGCGCACCAGCCCCTTGTGGGCCGGTGTGTTCCCTCACTTGGTCCATTAAACAACAGACAATCGATCAAATCTATCTACCATTTTTTACCTTTAATTTTATCTGCTCCCTTGTTCTTCTTCTTCCTCGTTCTTCTTGTTGCACGACAGTGAACCTTGAGGCCCTAGGGGCGATCAGGTCGACCTAGGGCATCCCATTGCCTCTGCGCGCCCTGACTGGGTCCCTTCCAGATTGTCTTGTGTACTGCGCTTTCGGTCGGGTCTCCTTCAACGTGAGCTGCGGTGCATCACCCCCGACATCGAGGATACACGGTGATGTGTTCGCGTGCAAACAAACCCTTGCATTTATCAGAAGCGAATGACACCAAATTAATGTCACCAAATGACAAGAAAATTTAACCTCACTGCCCCAATGGACACTACATGACTCTACACTGGATACCTGGTGCTCCTTCTTCTCTAGTTTTATTAGATTTCTCAACAAATCTTCAACCGACATGTTAGTACTATCCCTCATCTCGTTCTTCTAGTAACTTGGCCAACGCGCGGGGGCTTGGGAGTCCGCCTATGGTCGCTCACGTAGTTGTGGTCACACATGTGAGTGCAAACGCAAGACGACGTGCGTGCCAGACCGACCGTGTGGGGATGCGACGCAGACACGACAGGCATGCTGGATATGTACCATCATTTTCTTTTAAACTTGTTGGTTTCGCTCCATGGCACAATCCATCGATAGAAAAATATATTTACAAGGTGAGGGCGGGGCTGTTTCTGCGCGGTAGGTGGGGCAGTTTCACCAAGTTAGTTTGACAGAGAAGCGAGTAGGACGAGGGAGTAGCTTATTGAACTTACCATGGGGGCAGTGTCCTCAACATCGTTTTCCTCCTTGAAGGCGTCACCTTGGAGATCCCGATGTTGAATTCCAGTGATGTTCACGATTGATGGTAGAGCCTAGGTCTGTGGTGCTGACGACGGGTACTTTTTCTTTCTCTTCTTTTTGTGCTGCCTTTTTTATGTGCTTTCCTCCATTGGGTGTTCTTGTAACACGTTCTTCAGATCAATGAATTTGGCCATCTCCTACCAACATACAAGAAAAAGGAATGTTCATAAACTTAGATAATCTTAAGGAACTTCGAAAATGTTCTCAAACTTAGAAAATGTTTGTGAATTAAAATATGGAAAAACATGAAGAATTATAATATAACATGAAAATAAGTAAATAATAAACATAGTAAGTACAAATTAACTAAATGGTAAAACCAACATACAAAATAGGTAAAATAACCTTTGACAAAAAGTTCCCAGAAAATAATACTCCCTCCTTAAGCCGTGCTTGACTTTGGACGGTCTTTGAGGCACAACTTTGATCGCTAGTTGTATTTATCTTGCAAAACAATTTGATTTAATGTATATTTACAATAATTTAGTGCACATACAATAACTAAAAATTAAATTCAAAGTTGTACGATGAATAACAAAGAAGTCAAAGGTGGCCTTATATTTTGGGAAGGGCGGAGTAAAAATTAGTCTATTAGTCATGTTGTTGAAATTTGAAGGATATTCGTTATTGTTTTTATAAGATGACGGACTAAAATATAATCCTAAATTTCTAAAATGTTAGGGCACATAAACACTATTTTTAATTAAAACATGTTCTAATTGAAAAACAAACCATGAATTTTATAAAATATTCACGATTTTACAGAATGGATTTTCTTTTTGAAAAGGTAAGAAACAAAAATGGAAATTAGAAAGGAAAAGTTCTAAAAATTGAATAACAAATGAAATCACCAGAGGAAAAAATAGGTAAAAGAACCTTGTAGAACCTTTCAAATTACAGTGGGAAAGAAAAAAAAAACAGGAGAAAAAGGGGAGGAGCGTGTGGGTGACCGCAATGGGAGGGGGTAGCAGGAACTGACAGAGCGACCACTCGAAAAGAAAGAAGGAACTGGCAGAGCCTAGGCAACCGATAGTTTGACAATCAGCACAAACGGCGGAGGGGGATCTGGATTCTTTTTAATTTTTGTAAGTTGTGGGAACCTGGATCTGGCAGCCCGTAGAGCAGTGGTGTTAGTCCTACTAGGACAGGCGCTTGGATGTGTATGAAGTATAAACCTTTTTAATGGCGTGTGACAAACTTGGTTGGCCGCCCAACCACATGCCATGCCCTAATTAACAGATCGCACTGACACAAATTGGTGTCAGCTGCCAGCTGTAAATTGCCCTTTATTCTTTGTATAGTAGTTAGTTGCCGTGAAGAGTCGCACCTACTCGTTAATTACTACTACGATGCCATGATCTTACACGTCATGCAATACTGTATCATCTAATTGGCGAACATGGACGATGCCATCTACGATCTATTCTGTAAATCATCTGTGCTGTCGTAATACAAAACTACTACTAAAAAAAATGGGTACGCTTGAGATCGATGTCAGTTGTAAATTGGACGAGCATATATTGATCCCGTCAATTATCTGTCCTACTACCCAGCTACTTGCAGGTGTTAGCCAACTATGTAATTCTTGAACGATATTGTGTACTTGGTGTGGGTGCCTTAGCATTACCAAAACTGGATTTATAAATTTTGATCAACATACTTTAACTGTCATATTGACCTAAGTACATGGAAACACAAAGCAAGACATTAAACTCAATGTGAGAAAATGAGGTATTGTCATTTGCAACTAGCAGCGAGAGCGCTCGAGATAGGATGATCATCCAATACATCACCTTCTAACCAAAAGTTTCTCGTTGCTGTAGTTGCTCATTTGCGCAATAAAAATCTTTGAAATTAGCGTTGCCTCGGATTGTCTACAAACAGGGAAGGCCACATGTACTGTTTTTCACAAATACACTTGAATGTGTATCATTCCAAGTATAGGGGTTAGAAGTACATGGTGCTTCTCTTGGAAACGTACACAAGCCGGCATCACCGGGAGTGCAAAGTGAGCTGGGTAAGAGGTTGCTCAGCCTCGGCAATAAAGGTTCCGGTTACACGTAAAAATTTATCTAAACATTTAGCTCCACTAGTAGAAAACAGAGCATATGTTCGGGCCGGATAAGCCCATTAGTCCCGGTTCAGTCACGAACCGGGACCCATGGGCCCATTGGTCCCGGTTCGTGAGGCCATGGGGCCTGCCGGGCCTCGTGGGGGCATTGGTCCCGGTTCGTCTGGCCCCTTTTGTTCCGGTTGGGGGTACGAACTGGAACCAATGGTCCTCGCTCCTGGCCCACCATCATTGGTCCCGGCTGATGGCTTGAATCGGGACCAAAGGGTGGTCTTTAGTACCGGTTCAAGCCACGAACCGGGACCAATGAACTGGTCAGGGGAGAGGGCTTTTGTGTGTAAAACATTAAAAGCAAAAAGAATTTTCATAAAATAAATAAAAAAAGCAAAAAACAAAAGAATGTAAATAAGTAGAAACAAAATAAAATAAATAAGTACAAACAAAAAAAACTTTAATAAATAAGTAGAAACAACATAAACTTTATTAAAGTTAAATAAATAAACAAAAATAAAATAAATAAAAATAGCAACAGTAAGTAGAAACAAAATAAAATAAATAAAGCAAAAAAAAAGAATTTTCATAAAATAAATAAAAAACAATAAAGAAAATAAAATAAATAAGTAGAAACAAAATAAACTTTAATAAATAAGTAAAAACAAAATAAACTTTTATAAACCTTCAGTATTATTGAAACTAAAATTATACAAAATTTAGGCAACTAAAATTATCAAAGTATTTTGTGTTCAAAACATTAAAAGAAAAAGGAATTTTCATAAAGAAATTTTTTGTTAGAAACTTTAATAGCAAAAAGAATTTTCATAAAGAAATTTTTTGTTAGAAACTAAAATAACAAAATATGTTTTTGAATATAATGATAAAACACAGGAATATTAAATAGTAGGAAAAAGAATCACTCAAATATCTAATTTTATAGTAATGCTATTCAAAAACTAGTGATTCACACAAATTTCTAAAAATTCAAATTTAAACTATTCAAATTGGAAAACAAATGGCACTAACAGAAAGTTTATAATTTTTATTACCTAAAAGCAAAAAGAATCACTAAAAAACTAGTAAGTATTTTGAAGTAAGTAGAAACAAAATAAAATAAATAAAGCAAAAAAGAAAACAAACAAAATATAAAAAAAGTGCCACCTACTGGGCCACCACGGCCTAAATACGACTAGAAACCCAACCATGGGCCAGGATTCAGGCCCACAATAGGCCCAATAGGCCCACTGGCACATAGTGACAGATTAGGCCCGAAAACCTGTAGTCGAGAGGAGCTCAAGATGGTGGGCGCAACAGTGCTTATAAACAACTCTCGAGCTCTCTCAACTAGCGAGGTGGGACTAAACTTTGACCGCGACGGCAGCACAGGGCATGTAGTCCCGGTTGGTGGCACCAACCGGGACTAAAGGGTAGCATTGGTGCCGGTTCATCGCACCAACTCGGACCAATGCCCCCCTTTAGTCCCGGTTGGTGCCACCAACCAGGACCAAAGGCATCTGCTTCCCGCCCTTTGGGCTGATGAAAAGAGACCTTTGGTCCCGGTTGGTGGCACGAACCGGGACCAAAATTGTACCTATATAAACAACACTTAGCAGTTTCCATTCACTTCGTCCTTTGATCTCTCCTCTCCCCCGACGGCGCCGCGACCACATCGACGCCGCTAGCCTGCCGGACTACGCTGTCGCCTCCCCGAGAACTGCCCCGACGCCCTCGTCGTGCGTGCCCCCGAGCCTGCCTCCGGCCTCCTCCTCGCTTCCGAAGCTCGCCCCCAACGCCATCGCCGCATCGCCCCTGCCCCGACACCGTCGTCGTCGCCACGCGTGCCGCCCCTGCCCCGACCCCGTCGCCGTTGTCACGCGGGCCGTCCCTTCCCCGACCCCCTCGCCGTCACCTCGACCACGACTTGCCCCGACCACACGCCGCCGCCACGTTCGGTCCGGCCGGCCTTCCTCTCTGTCTTTTTTCATATATATGATGTTTTTTTAGATTATATGAATATGTGTGATTATATGTATGTGTGTATATATGATTATATGTCCTGTTTTTTTTCAGATTTTTTGTTCATATATATGATGATTGGTTTTTTGCATTTTTATAAAAATGTATATATGTATGTATGTTCTCTGTGTATATATGTTCATATATGCAAAAGTTAGATTTTTTCAAAAGAGGAGGGGTGGGGGTCGATATACTCCCTCTCCGATAACTTCGAC